>NW_026294595.1:145657598-145787598 GCF_007827085.1 Peromyscus californicus insignis
TAGATCTCAGGAACTATTCAGGAGAAGATCTTGAAGGGTCTTGTTGCTAGAGTTTTCCTGCCTGGCCCACAGTCAGGACAAATCTCTCTCACCCGCCAGTCCCAAGCCGCTCAAACCCGATCAAGTAAACACAGACACTTATATTGGTTTCAAACTGTATGGCCGTGGCAGGCTTCTTGCTAACTGTTCTTACAGCTTAAATTAATCCATTTCTATTAATCTATACCTTGCCACATGGCTCGTGGCTTACCGGCATCTTTACATGCTGTTTCTCATCATGGCGACTGGCAGTGTCTCCTCCTCAGCCTTCCACTTCCCAGCTTTATTCTCCTCCTTGTCCCGCCTACACTTCCTGCCTAGCCAATGGCCAGTGTTTTAATTATTGACTAATCAGCAACACATTTGACATACAGAACATCCCACAACACTTCCCCCCCTTTTTTTTTTTTAAAAAAAGGAAGGTTTTAACCTTAAAGTAAAATTACATACAATTTGGGAATTTGGGCGTAGCTTCTCTTACTACTTCCTGCTGGAGGGGGGCGCTGTATCTTATGGGGACACAAAGAAAATTTTAGGATCATGGAGTAGTCCGTGAGGCTGTATCGTCTGAGCCAGTTGCCTTCAAACCATTCTGGATGTTGGATCATCTGGGCCATGGTGTCATCGGAGACCTTTCAGGGGGTCTTGGCTGGTCAAACCTGATGTGTCTTAATTTGGAACAAATCCATAGCCTCTGGCTTTCTGTGGGAACAAAAGCAGAGCCTCCTTTCCAAAGTAACATATCCTTATATTCAAATTTTGAAGTCAAGATACCTTTAAAATATACATTTTGGCGTAACTCAACAGCTTTTACAATGAAATGTTTTTCTGCAGTTAAAAATCCCAAAGACAACACAATCCAGATTCTCTGTGTAATAGTCATCTCTACGTGGCTTATTTTTTATATTAATTTTACTGTCTCTTTAAAGACTTTATTTTTTAAAACCATGTATTTGTTTCTATACTGTATATATCACTTTTTTTTTGTCTCTTTTAAGCCTACGTATATTTTACACACATTTTAAACTATTACATCTGAATCTGTCTTATTGTGAATCTGTTGCTTTAAGCTGCAGCAGCTGTGGCTGCTGGCTCCGCCCACCGCAGCTTCCCAACATGGCGTGGTGCTTTACCACCAGCTCTGGGAGCTATCGTGGGTCTATGCTTTTATCCAAGCAGCGTGTAGCCCAAAAACCTCTTTTTTTGTTTTGCACCAGCAAAGGCTAAATCCACCATGCAGCTCAAAGTGCCACTTGCAAAGGCCTCATTCCCGCCATAGGCAGGTCGAGCACGCACACTAGGAACCCACCAGTAGCTCAAACCAGCAGCTGCCGCTCATTTGAGAGAGACAATTAGGAACTGTTTTTAGCTCAGTTTTAGAATCTTTTCTCAGGTTTTAGGTGGAAACTCTTGCCACCACGTTGGACGCCATTTGTTGCTAGAGTTTTCCTGCCTGGCCCACAGTCAGGACAAATCTCTCTCACCCGCCAGTCCCAAGCCGCTCAAACCCGATCAAGTAAACACAGACACTTATATTGGTTTCAAACTGTATGGCCGTGGCAGGCTTCTTGCTAACTGTTCTTACAGCTTAAATTAATCCATTTCTATTAATCTATACCTTGCCACATGGCTCGTGGCTTACCGGCATCTTTACATGCTGTTTCTCATCATGGCGACTGGCAGTGTCTCCTCCTCAGCCTTCCACTTCCCAGCTTTATTCTCCTCCTTGTCCCGCCTACACTTCCTGCCTAGCCAATGGCCAGTGTTTTAATTATTGACTAATCAGCAACACATTTGACATACAGAACATCCCACAACAGGGTCTTGTGGAGTTCTTCTGACCTCTCATACCTTCAAGTGGAAATGTTAATAGCCCCATCCCCACATACTGTAGAATTCATTGATTTCATTCTCATAATGCAGACCAAGGTCTTATGCAAGTCACCGTGGCTACTCTACTGCATTATGACCATGGTCATGCCAATCACAGAGGAAAGAGTTTATACTACATGATCATATAAATTTCCTAGTTTATCAGCAATGCTGTCATCATTTATATTTCAGTAGCTTCACCCACGAGCTAAGGTGTGTACCCCAAACATTTCCACAGTTTCTCCCTAGGTTTCTGTATCTAACTGCTGTTAGAAGGATCAGAACTTCATAGCCTATGGGCACTGGACTTTAGATCTTCAAGCTCAGCTCAGTACATGCCTAGTATTTTGAGAAATGTGTCTTATCTGGTAACTAGTTCACCAATGCACAATTGTACTTAAAATGAACAAATGTTTGTGGGGATGGGGTTATGACATCCTTTTTCTCACTGTAGTGGTTTGAATGATAGATAGTCCACATAGGGACACACATTTCAACTCTTTGTTCCCAGGGGGGTGGTGCTGTTTAGGGAGGTTATGGAAACAAAAAGAGATAGAATCTTGCTGGAGGAAGTACCCCAGCAGGAGTGGCTTTTGAGGGCTTAAATCCTCACCCCACTTCCTGTTCTTTTTCTGCTTCCAGTGTGTGGATGAAGTGTGATCAGCCAGCTTTCCACTTCCGCCGCCATGCCATGGCTTCCCCGTCACGATGGACTCTACCCCTCAGGAGACATAAGCTAAAATAAACCCTTTCTTCCTTATGTTTTTCATGGTCATGGTGTTTTATCACAGCAACAGAAAAGCAACCACAACACTTGTCTATTCTGAAATCTCAGCTGGTACAAGGGGATAACGTGAGGGAGAAAAATCAATCTGGAGTGGTACCTTAACATCTTAACACCACCCTGGATCCCTTTGCTTTATTTAAGTGACTCTCTTTTATGGATGTTCAGTAGTGTTTGTTGAGACATAGCTTGAGAAAATGTGAGGACATAAAGAAGAGTGGGGAGGGGCAGAGAGAAGAAGAAAGGGAAGGACAGAGCAAGAGAGTAATGGAGGAAAGAAAAAACACAATCTTCCCAAGTTAAAGGACATTTGAGTAAATTGTGTTTTTAGAAGGAATATTATGCAAGTATTTAAAAGGGTAGTCTCTTTGTGAGTTCAATTGGTGCATCCATGGCATATCAAATCACAAATGCAAATTGTAGCATCATTTGTGTAGAACACATGTGCATGCACGCACACACATGCACTTGCTCTTGACTTTATGAGATGCCAAACTGTGGTGAGACGTGAACACCAGCGTCCTGCTCCTGTCATCATGCCTCCCTCGACACGATGGGACTCATGTCTCTGTACTGAAAGTCAACATAAAGCTTTCGTCCCCTCAGCTGCTTTTAGCCAGGGTATTTTACAACTGCAATAGCAGTCCAGGTTGTCCTGGAGCACAATCCTCCTGCCTCTGCCTCCAAAGTGCTAGGATTAGAGGTATGTGCCATCATGCCTACTGGCTCTGCTTTTTTTTTCTATTATAATTAATACCATAATGAACATTTAAGTGAAGTTGACCTGATGAACAAGCGAGCATTTTTGGTATATTGAATAAAAGTTTAGGAATCAAATAAAACCTCCCTTATTATTTTTGAATGGATGCCAACAGCAACATTTAAAAGTCATAAAACAGCTTATGATGTTTTTAGTGGATCTGCCACAGAGGCAGCACATGAACACTGACCGCCGCATTCCTTATGTGCCAGCCTTCCCTCCTACGGCAATTGTGCGCCACTCTGCGTCATTGTCACCTGCTGGCTCACCCGTGGCTATTGAAGAGCATCATAAAACAAGACACCAGATGTGCCTGACACCTAACTAATCTAAGTCCTGCTCATTAAAGCCAAGATCAATAGTGTGGTAAAGGCTTTAACACAGATTTCTTACTTAACGTCTAGCTCAGTGGCTCTCAACTTTCCTAACGCTGTGACCCTTTAATACAGTTCCTCACGTTGTGCTGACCCCCAACCATAAAGTTATTGCATTGCTACTTCATAACTGTGATTTTGCTACTGTCACAAATCATAATGTAAGTATTCATGTTTTCTTATGGTCTTAGGCTACCCTTGTGAAAGAGTCATTTGAACACCAAAAGGGTCATGACCTACAGACTTAGAATTACAGCTGGAATGTTGTGGATTTCAGGAGGGCATGCGGTTTCTCTCTCACTGTTTGTGTTACTGACTGGAGCTCAGCAGAATCGCCACATTCCTGGGTCATAGCTCTGGAGTCAGCCTGTCTAGGTTTGGGGCACTAATTGCCCTGGTGGATGCA
Organism: Peromyscus californicus insignis; assembly: GCF_007827085.1. Taxonomy (NCBI): domain Eukaryota; kingdom Metazoa; phylum Chordata; class Mammalia; order Rodentia; family Cricetidae; genus Peromyscus; species Peromyscus californicus. Next base: position 145,661,834 of record NW_026294595.1, read on the forward strand.
GACTTACCCTCTCTTCAACTCAGCCTCCTGTTCACATATCCCTACTTTGGAGAAGGTGTTCATGTCCACTCCCTACCTGAGACAAATCCTACCTTGTCTCTCTTCATTACTAGGGTATATTACTTTACAAATAAAGTACAAGGTGTCCAGGTAACTTTAGGTTTCGGATGAAAGAACCAAATAATTTTTCAGTAAAAGTATGTCTCACGCAACATTGGGGAAATACTTAAATCAGAAATGCATTTGTTTCTCTCTCCTCTCTCTTTTTAAAGATTTAACAGAGTGTAGTACATTTTTATGAGGGATGACAATTCACAGAACTCAGAGTAACAAGACATTATAGTACGTAGTCAGCTGGATGTTTACTCTGTTAGCAGCCTCATTCTAAGAGAACATGCTACGCTGGTTTTGTGGGGGATGGCACTACAAATGACTTGCTCATCTAGAGGTTTAAAATGACAGAAATTTGTTTTCTCTCATTCCTGGAAGCTGGGTATCTAAAATCAAGGTGTGGGTGAGTCACGTTTTGTTCAAAGACTCCGAAGAAGAGCCTTTCTGTTGTCTCCAGCCTTGGTCGGCTCCTGGTGTCCCTGTGTGTATCAGTTCCTTGTCTCATCGCTGTGACAAAACCCTTGGCCCCGAGCAACTGAAGGGAGAAGGATTTCTCCTGGATCGAATGACGAGGGGAAACGCCATCATGGTGGGGAGGGATGCCAGCAGAAGCAGAAGTTTTGGTCAGGTGAAATCTGCCTTCAGGAAGTGGAGAGTGAACAGGAAGTGAGGCTATAAAACCTCAAGGCCCTCCCCTCAGTGACCCACTTCCTCCAGCGAGGCTCCACTTCCTGAAGGTTCTACCACCTTTCCCAACAGTGCCACCATCTGTGGACCAGTGGTGGTAAGCATGTGAGCCTGTGGGGACAGAGTTCACACTCAAGTTACCGTGGTTGGCTTTTGTCCCCGTCACTCCCACATCTACTTTCGTCTTCAAGTGTTCTCTTTGCTGTATTTCTGTGTGTCTTTTGCTTCTCAGATTCTTATAGTAACATATGCCATTGCATCTGAGCCAGTCCTTTCCATAGCACTTGAACTATTTGACTTAATTACATCTACAAAGACCCCTTCTCCAAAGAAGGCACACTATGCTTCTGGTGGTGGAGTCTTTGGGAGAGATGCAGTTCACTACAGTGGTGTCATGCAGGAGTTATACCGGCCAGGATCCCAGTCCACAGAATTGTGCTGGCCACATTCAGATTCAGTCATCTCACCCATTAACCCAACTTCCAAAATCCCTGAGAGACATGTGCAGAGGCATGCCTCCTGGGTGATGCTAGATCCTGTCAAGTTGACAGTCAGCATTAAATATTGACTTATAATTGAATACTTACCCACCCACTGACTTTCCCAGTTACCTAGTCAACATGTATTTGGCAAAGAAGAAGTCATGCTGGGCACGAATGTTCTTTTTCTGCTTCCTGGCTATGAATGCAATGTGACCAGTCTCCTCATACTCCCGATACCAAGCTTTCCCTGCCATCATGGACTACTATACCCTCAAATTGTGATCCCCAATTAAGCCTCCTTTGGCTTGCTTTTTTTTGATTATTTTGTCACAGCAATCAGAAAAGAAGAACACAAACCTCTTACATGCTGAGGATGGGAGAAAACTGGTGATATATTTATATTTCAGAGTTCCTAAGGGATGCCTAGCTAGGAAGGAAGGCTGGGGATAGCATTCTAGCAAGCAGGAGACACATGGGGTATACAGAGGAGAAGTCACCAGCAGACACAAGTCCACCTGTCCCATTGTATCTTCACTGCTAAGAGGCTTTGCATCACAGGTAGAGTGCCCTTCAACCAGGGGCTTCAGCACAGAGGGACAGAGAGACAGTGAGCATGTCACATACTTCTCTTGCTGTAGCAAAAGTATTTGGACCAATCAATCTGTAATCAAATTATCCTATTTCCTTTTCCAAACTGGAAACTTAGTAGAAATAGAAGGATCCCAGTGACTGCAGAACACTGTGTTTTAGATCCCTGCTGAGTTTGACCAGCATGGCTGACATGCCAGGAGGAAGCAGTACACCATGCTATCAGAACGACATTTGCATAATTCTTTGATAAACATTCACGGGCTTCCATGAGCATCCTCCCTTTGGAGTTAATTGGCATGAAGGATGAACCCATGTTTCCAGGGCTGCCTCCATGGGCGTGCAGTCTGGGCAGTTACCAGTGCTTAGAAGCTCCCCACCCCCAGTTTAATGTTCTACTGTTACAATTTTAATTAACTTTTGGACGAAGGAGTCCACATTTTTATTTTGAATTGAGTCTCACAGATTTCATTGTGACTCCTCCTCATTTCAATATTGTTGGGCTAGTTTATAATTATTTTGGTCTTTCTTGGGCCATGGCTTTTGGATGAGTAAAATGAGTTTTGTAAGCTTCTTGGAATGGAGAATACAGACCTTGGAGTCACTGGGGTCTGACTTTGAACCCAGCATCGCTTTGGGTAGCTGCTTCTCCCTGTCACCCCGAGTTTGCTCATCTACAAATGTCACTAGGAGTATCTCTCTGGGCGGTGGGTGGGGGGGACTTTTGAAAAGATGGAAAAGGTTCATGTAAACATCGTGGATGCCCAGGTCTGTGCTTGACACAGGGATTCACTCATATCTTCATGACCTGTTCCTAATCCCTGAAGACAGGGTGGTCCAATGGGACCTTTTTGACTGAACATCTGACCTTATGAAGCAGGGGTTCCCGGCATGCCTGCTGGGCTCCAGGTGAAGATGCAGCTGAATAGGGAGATGAGCCCCTGGTCTTTGGGCGCTGCTCTTCAGATGATAAAGGAAATACAAGAAAACAAGCATGGAAATGCAAATATGAAACCACAGACCTTCAGACAGTAACATATGACACGGAAGATTCAGTGGCCTGAGGGATGGAGGGACTGGCATTCAGGCAGGGTGGAGGGGTGCCTTTGGATTTGAAGATAGAGGAGAGCTCTTTAAGGAAGCTGCATGGAAACTTAGACCTCTTTGTGTGATGGAAAAAACTAGAAGCTCATAGGAGAGGGCGAGTCCTCTAGGCATAAGGAGTCAGAGGCTGGTGTTGGCTGGGGAGTGCATGTGAGAATTTGAGCACCTCCCATTTGTAACCTTCAAATGGGTGCAGCACTTGGGAACATCACGGGCCTGTTTCATAAGCCGCCTTTGGACCCCAACAATGCCTGGAGAGTGTGCTAAAGGAGAAGGAGCAAAACTGAGCAGATCATGGCCAGTGAGAGGTGCTGCCGATGCCTGGGAGAGATGTACAGTCATCAATAAATTCTAATGGACGGTGATGACGGTGAAGGACAGACCATGGGGGAGTGACAATGAGTACTTTCTTCTTTTTTTTTTGGTTCTTCGAGACAGGGTTTCTCTGTGTAGCTTTGGCACCTTTCCTGCTACTCACTCTGTACTTATTTATGTGAAGATTTCAAGTATAGGGCTGTGGATGTAGCTTAGTTGTGAGAATGCTTGTCTATCATGTGTGAAGGTCTCGGATCTGATACCAGCACCACATAAACCAGGCATGATGATACACCACCTGTGATGCCAGGACTTAGGAAGAAGCTGGAGGAACAGGAGTTCAAGTCATCCTTGGCTAGTTTGAGGCCAACCTGGCCTACATGAGACCCTGTCTCAAAAAAATATTAAATATAATTAAATATAGATTATCTTTGAATGAGAAGGTCAATTAAAAATCCTTTTCTAATGAGGTTGGTGAGGCCAGTTTGTTACAGGATTGAAAAAAGCAAGTGTCTGGGAATCTTGTCTCTGCAGCATCTTTGTGTATAATGAGGAGTGGGAGAAGGAGAATAATGATTAATGTGCTTCAAAAACGTAAATGCACTGTTTGTTGAGCCCGAAATCAGTGGTCACCAGTCCAGTCTTAAAGTGGAAGTGGTATCACTGTATGTCCATTCGCATTCTGGGAAATTTTACTGGTTTGCTGCAAAGATTTTGTAAATGAAGAGAACTAGTGTTCGTGTTCATTTTCACTCCTACATTCCTCAATGTCCCTAGCTGGACCTCATCACTTCCAGATCCTGTGTCAGTCGGAAGCCTCCAAAGGAATGTATTTTTTTTTTTTTCCTCAATCAGATTTTAATAGGGTGTTTTCCAAACCCTGTTGTTAAGCTTGTATGCATGCATCTGTTTTATCTTATCCTATCCTGTCTGTCCGTTCATCACCTTCCATCCAGCCTAGCCTGCTGTCTATCCCTGTGCCTGGGTATTTGTCCAACCATGACCTACCATCCACCATTTCTCCTAGAGTAACCAGTACCTTAGATTTATGAAATTCAAGAAAACACAAAGAGTGTTAGTTTGGGAGCTGGAGAGATGGCCCAGCACTTTAGAGTATAAACTGCTCTTGCAGAGGACTCAAGTTGGATTCCCAGCACGCATGCCAGGTGGCTCACAGCCATCTCCAGCTCTGGGGGCATATGACACATCTCACCTCATGTGCATATACCTACACACATACCCATAATTAAATACAAAATAAATCTTTTAAAAGAATGCTAGTTTTAAAATCAATGTACTGTATGACTAACTTTTATAATTTTACCTAGTAAGCTTTAAAACATAAATGTATCTGTGGACATATTCAGACAATGCTTATTTTGTATATGCTTGTTTTGTTTTATCTTGTGGCTCTAGATTTTTATTATTTCAAATGAATTTTTTTCCTGTGGCTTTATATTTTATGTTTATTCAGAAGCTTTGGCCAGTCCCTAATATCGAATTTTATATTTTCTTTCTTTTGATGGAATCAGGCTGATAAGCAAACAAAATGAAAATGCCAATGCTTATCAAATCACACATTATAAATCTCAACTCCCGCAAGGCCCTGGAATCGGAGATCTAGTTCACAGATTATTTACTCCAATAAACTTCCTCTGGAGATGGTCTATGTAAATTTCTCTCTGCCACAGATGCAAAACATTTACTATTCCAAGAAGTAAACAAGCTGTGTGCTCGAAAAACAACATAGCTTCCCAGTAGCCAATCAGATTCACAAGTAGGTTTAGTTTTCTTCTTGGAAAATTGGCCAGAATGATTCTGCATAACCCACAGAACCAAAGACTTACAAGACTGCAATTTCAGTGAAGATAATGAAATGTCACTTCCTCACCAGGTCGGCCAGTTGGTTTATTGGTAGTAGCCTTTGTTAAGCATTGTATCTTTTTATATTTATTTATGCTGCTGTCAGTATGGTCATCTTGGGTAATAAACTTACGTCTGAGGAGAAGTTAAATGAATTATAGGTCTCTCACCCAATTTTGAAGCTTGTTAACAGAGAGCAAACATGTGTTTGGTGGTCCCTGCATGGACTTCACTGTGTTATACGGAACAAGTTTCTAAATGGCATTCCTTATAATGTGGCATAACAGGATTTAATTGCTGGGTATCATGAGAAAATATTCACCCGATTTCATGGAAACAGACTGTGGCTTTGGATGAGAAACATGATACTGTGGGCAGGCTAATTTGTCCCCAGTGAATTTGTTGATTGACATTTTAGAGAGAGTGTCATTGGAAGCACATGAAACAACCAACCATCAAACTTGAAACCTATACAGTTTATGTGGAAGAATTTTTAAAAGGCCAAAAACCAATTTTAGGGGCTAGAGAGATAGCTCAGCAGTTAAAAGCACTGACTGCTCTTCCAGAGGACCAGAGTTGAAATCCCAGCACACACATGGCAGCTCACAACTGTCTATAACTCCAGTTCCAGGGGATCTGATGCCCTCTTCTGGCCTGCTCAGGTACTGTGTGCACGTGGTACGCAGACGTGCATGCAGGCAGAACACCCAAACATGTAAAATGAGATGAAACAAATCATAATTTTTTTAAAATAATGACAATGGAGGGAGGGAGAGTTTCCTGTGCCAGACAGAAGTTCCTGGTAGGTTTGCCTGTGAGAGGGCTTAACCCAACCGTCCAATGCTAAACCTCCTCCGTTGTTACACCTCATGTACGCCTTCTGTGCTGTAAGGAGTAGAAAAAGATAGAGAAGGATTTCAGGACACGAGTGGCACAGGGGATGTTTTGAAGTTGCACAAGACACTTGTGTGTGTCTATGTCTGATCTCCCCTTACTGAGCTGCAGAATGGTGCAGATACCATGCAGGCTTTCTGTGAGGTAAGAGCTTCTCTTTCCTCCATTGTGTTTTCACTGTCCTTTTGAAACATACTCTGTAGCCCTAGGCTAGCCTGGAACTGACAACGTAGCCCATATTGATCTTGTATTTGCAGGAACCCTCCTGCCTCAGCCTCCCAAATGCTAGGACTATTATATACGTGAGCCTGGATGTTTCTTTTTATTTAAACTTTTATTTTGTTTGTTTTCTCTGTATGCGACATACATGTATGGATACACGTGCCTGTGGGGTATGTTCACTTGTGTGTGTGCATATGGAGGCCAGATGTCCACACCGAGAGTTCTCCTCTATCACTCTCCACCTTATTTTTTGAGACAGGATCTCTCACTGAGGCAGGGGCCCACCATTTCAGTTAGATTGTTTGGCCAATGGGCTCCAGGGATCCTGAGATCTCTGCCTCTGCAGTGCTGGCATTGCAGGTGCGTGATGCCATGCCCCCCCTTTACATGGGTGCTAGAGAAAAGTCTTCATAATTGTGAGGACTGGTCCCAGTGAGCTGTCCTTCCAACTTGCTGTTTCTTGATTTTGCATGGTTGTCCTTGAACAAATCCTCAGGCTACTACTCCCTTAGCTACAAGCAACAGGAAACGTATTTGGTGTTTTAGACTTCACCCTGTCAACCCCCCACCCCATTCCAGAGTCCCAACAGGAAAGGCTCCAGGAGCTGAAGGAGCCAGCTGAGCTCCTGCCTTCCCTGAGATCAGCCGACTCACCAGAGCTGATGCGTCTCTTCTGATGATGAGCTGAGCAGGTGTCGTCCAGAATGCTCCTGGACAGTTTAAGCGGTTCTGTGAGTTTTAAAACTCACAAGAAAGTGTTTTGTCTGTAAAAGCATCTTGCACACAGGGCCACAGTCAAATAAGCAACAAGGTGTCATTTCTCAGGCTCTAATATCCATAACCTGTTTTAACTATTGCACATTAGAATATCCATAAAAGCCCTGGTCATTTGTTATCGAGTTTTCAAATCTTCGTCTCCCAGAGATGATGTTCGAAAGGTCAGAACTGCTGTCAGCCCCTGGTGATAAAGAGCAGGATGGCGCTTGGGGAAATGGCAGTTCCCACAGCGTTAAGGACTATAAACTTTTTAAATTGAATTGTAAAAGTTTATAACTAATAAAGAAACTCCTTTATATGAATTTAATGTTATTTGGTTGTTTGAAATATTCCACAGATGGAAACAGATGGTAAGGTTGTGAAATGGGCATCATAAAACGTGAGCGCGTCTTCCATGTTGAAGCTATGGCAATGAAGTCATGGAATAGGTCATTATCTGCTTTTGACTGAAGTCAGATGCTTTTGTAGCTCATGTGACAGGAAGAGGGTCCATGGCTTCTACTTCCAGAAAAGGAGCCAAGAAAAGTCAACAGACATCCCTTTAGTAAGTGGGATAATAAATGTTTTCCATTTTCTCCTTCAAGTGACTTTGACCAGTTCCTTTCTTGAAATGGTAAGGAGATGGTCACCTTAGATAAGAATGGAAATTCCTGGGGCTGAAGAGATGTCTCAGGGATTAAGATCGTTGGCTTCTCTTCTAGAGGGTCTGAGTTCTCAGCATCCAGACCAAGCGGCTCATAATCACCTATTACTCTACTTCAGGAATCTGATGCCCTCTTCTGTCCTGTAAAGACACCTGGGTGAGTGTCTGAAAACCAGGAAGGACAGCCCATCTCTAATAGCATCTCTATTAGCTGGTCTGTCCAAAACACACACACACACACACACACACACACACACACACACACACACACGCAGAGAGAGAGAGACAGAGACAGAGACAGAGACAGAGAGACAGAGAGAGACAGAGACAGAGACAGAGACAGAGAGACAGAGAGAGACAGAGAGAGACAGGGAGAGACAGAGAGAGAGAGAGGGAGGGAGGGAGGGAGGGAGGGCGCATATACACATAATTAAAAAATAAAATAAATCTTGACAAAAAAGAATGGGCATGCACTGGCATCACAGGGCAATTTTGTGTGAGAATCAGCATCTATGCAACTAAGGACTCTGCGTTACAGAGTCTTCAAAGGTTGATTCTCTATCTTTTCATGGTTGCTCATTCATTTAACAAATTAGTGAAGACCTACTATGTACTGGGCATCTTTTCTAAACATTTAGGGTATATCAATGAACAATGAGATATAGAAATTTGTAGCTAGAGTTTTCCTGCCTGGCCCACAGTCAGGACAAATCTCTGACACCCGCCAGTCCCAAGCCGCTTAAACCCGATCAAATAAACACAGAGACTTATATTGGTTTCAAACTGTATGGCCGTGGCAGGCTTCTTGCTAACTGTTCTTACAGCTTAAATTAATCCATTTCTATTAATCTATACCTTGCCACGTGGCTTGTGGCTTACCGGTACTTTACATCTTCCTCGTCCTGATGGTGGCTGGCGGTGTCTCCCTCTCCAGCTTCCTGTTCTCTCAATTCTCCTCTCTGTTAGTCCTGCCTATACTTCCTGCCTGGCCACTGACCAATCAGTGATTTATTCATTGACCAATCAGCAACACATTTGACATACAGACCATCCCACAGCAGAAATTCATTTCTAATAGAATTTACATTCAAGTCAGGCAGAAGACCTCCGAGAACTAGGATAGATAAGCCGGGTAGTGCACCGACGGCAGGACAATGGCATCAATAGCAAACAGAAAACAAGCCTGGTTACAGAGACCGAGAACGGTGAGTAGCTGGTCGCGGTAGCACACACCTTTAATTCCAGCACTCAGAAGGTAGAGGCAGGTGATCACTAGTAAGAGGTTGGGCTACGTAGCAGTGAAGTAGTACTCTCTTGTTAGGGCCGCCAGCCCGCAAATAATGACATGGAGACTTATTATTAATTATAAAAGCTTGGTCTTACCTATAAGCTTATTCCTAACTAGTTTTTTTTTCAAATTTAATGTTTTATTGATTCTTTGTAGATTTCACATAATGTGTCTCAGTCCCACTTATCTCCCAGTACCTTCCCATCCACCTTCTACCCTTGCAACCCCCATCCCCAGGGTAAAACAAGATAAAACTTAAAAGATAAGAGAAAGAAAAGAAAAAAAAATCTCATTTTGAAATCTGTAGTGTAACACAGTGAGTCACACAGTTTTTTAGTCCATATATTGGTACTTGCATTGAGTCATTGGTTTGGTTTGAGGTCTCTGGTTTTTGCTACATCATCAATACTGGGCCCTCCCTGGGGCTCCTCTTGGATATCCTGTGTCATGTTGTCTTGAGTCCTGGAGATCCTGTAACTTTGGGTCTGCAGGACCACCCCTTCACATGCTCCAGCAGATCATAGATGGGGTGGATGATGGGATGGGCCAACTCTTAGCTCTGGTTCTGGGTCTAGGTGGTTGTTGGTCAGCCCGCCAGCTCTCCTTGACCCTCAATGTCAGGGTGAGCTCTCCAGTACTGCCCTTAAATAAACAGCAGGATTCTGGTCATCTGTCTCTGGACAGTACACATACGGGTGTACTTGAGGAGACCTGTGCATGGCTTTTAAGTAGAAAGAAGCTTCTACTTGCTGAACAACATGGTCTGTTAGAGAACATGATGAGCCAATAGGTAGCTGGGCTTTTAGGGGCTGAATTATGCCCCAACTAGAGTCCCATGCTATGGGCCTGATCCCTAGGACTTCAGGATGTGATCATATCTGCAAAGATAGAACTGAGGACCTCATGAAAAAATGAATCAGAAATAGTGCTTGGTCCTAAATGGAACATCCATATTAACCCTACCACCATCAAGAGACAGCAAACATTCCAGAAAAGGAGGCAGGAAGAATACAAGAAACAGAGAATGGGAAGAGTAATGTGAGATGCTATCTTCTGGACATGACCATGACCACCACACTCATGGACTCATAGCAGATGTTATACTTGTACAAGAATTATACAAGATCAAGGCAGCCCAAATCTCAGCATAGACCAGTAGATGATCTCCTACCTCTACCTCTTACTGAAGAGCTATTTGCCATGGGTAGCTGCTAGGGGAGAGAGAATCATTCTCTCTTGAGGAAGTGGTCATTAGGAGGTTTCTCATGATCTGATGGATGCCCCAAATCATGCACATATGAACAGTATTCATTGGACTTGGAGGGCTATAAAAAAAAGACATGAAGTTTGGGAGAGGCATCTTGGGAGAACATGGGGAGAGTTATAGGGGAAAATGGGGCGCAGATAAGATCGTATTTTGCAAGCACCATATGAAGTTCTCAAAAATAATGGAGGAATTGAAATAAAAAGTATTAATGGGTCATTGAATAACATTTTGTATTCTTCACACAGGACTGAATAAGTCTCAATGAAGTAAAATTAAACTATTTCCAGGTGTGGGACTTTTCAGAGACCTCAGTATAAGCATGGCTGTGCCCTGCCAGATGCTCACAGTGTAGGCAGAGTTCGCTGACTTATCTGTCTGCTGAGCACATTATCCTGGAGCCAGATCATTCTGGAATGCCTGTAAAGAAATGATGACTTAGCTGTTTTGCACCATCTGTTTGCCAAGTGGCACAAGCGTGATCCCAGCAGACAGTCCTACTCGCCTGGGGCGGCCATTGTGAATGCTGTTGGATTTCTCCTGAAAGCTGGAAAACAGTTTTCGTGAACAGAATTTCAACCAATGCGGAAGAAACAAATGGCTTCCCTACTGCTTGCACTTCTGCCCCATCTGTGTCAGGAAACACCATAAAAAGAAAGTGAGACTCCTGCAGCAATAAATGTGCAAATTCCAGCTTTCTTCAGCAATGGCTAGGGAGGGCCTCATTTCCCCCTTTACCACCTCAGAGTCCCTAAGCAAGCATGAAAGTGTTGACAAAGCATTTTAAAGCCATCTAGATGACTTTTGTTTGAATGCTAGCAATCTGTGAACCACATTCCCAAGGTATTTGGATAGAGTATCTCTCTTTCCCTCTCCCTCCCCTCCTTCCACCATATACTCTTCCTTCCCTCCCTCCCTCCTTCCCTCTCTCTATCCCTCCCTCCCTCTCTCCACCCCTCCCTCCTTCCCTCTCTCTGTCGCTCCCTCCCTCCCTCTCTCCACACCTCCCTCCTTCCCTCTCTCCCTCCTTTTCTTTCATTCATCTCTTCCTGTCTTTCCTCCCCTCGCCTTTTCATTTCTTATTCCTTGGCAGTGTAGCCATTGGATGGACAAATTAAAGCTTTTAATTATCTGCCTGCCGAGCTGAGGTTGCTGCCAGGCAATCTCTTTCTATGGAATAATGGATTGAAATGTGTTATCCACTGCTTAATCTTTCATTCCAGCCTTCTGTTGACATCAAAGGGGCTTTGCCTGTGGAAGGATGTGGTCCTGTTGTTGGTACAGAAAGTGTTCCTCTTGGCTTCTGGATTCTGTGCCTGAGTGAGCCTGGACCCAAAGCATCCTGTTCATCTGTCAGTGTTAGCAAGGGGAGAGCGGTGCTGTCTCAGCTAACACCGAAGCTGGAGACTGAGAGGGAAGAAAATCTTGTGGATGATGCTCAAACTAGTGCTCGGGTCTGGTGTTTAAGATCAAGGAGGACTGTGTTCTGAGATTTGCATGGTGTCTGCCTGACCTAAGTTTTCTAGAGCCTTCTGCACATTCACTATTGTAAACCTGCAGGATCCTCAAAGCAAGGGAGATGGAGGTGAAGCATAACCATGTATTTTTATCTCTGGTCAGAGCTAGGACTTGGCAGTTCGTGGCAGGATAGCACACCTGCACAGTTTATTAACAGCCATGCAGGTTCTGCATTGTGGCCTGAGCTCCTCGCTGCCCTGTCAGCCCTGTGGCCAGGAGAATAGCTGTATATACATGAGCACACAGAAACCACTCTTTAGAGGAAGGCTGCCCCTGCCGCGGATGCTTGTCCACTCTAGCTTAGTTTTGGAGTTACATGTCAGGCCTACTTCAGCCATGACTGAGTGCTATAGCTGAGTACTATAACTTAGTAGTTGATACTGGCTTCAGAGTGAGAGCCTTGGCCCTTTGTTCTCACCCATTCTCACCCATGTGGCTTTGGGCAATTGAGTGTGAACCTCTAGTTCCTCATCTGTGGTGGAGAAGCCCATGGATCCCCCTGTAGCAGCAGGAAGGCTGATTCACACAATGTGTGGAGACCACTTGTGTGACTCTTGCCATATCAAAAGTATCTGACTCATGTTACAAATTACAAACTGGGCAACAAATTGGTTCTATGTCCTTATCAGGTAGAAATAGGTTGTGGTTATATACTTTGTCATAAAGACTTGACATCAACATTTATAAGCACAGCTTCAAGTCCAAAAGGAAGATGTACTGAAGTGCATCGTCAAGAAATCACCACCACCCCGACCTCCACTAATCATATGTGAACTATGTAGTTGATAGTGAACAGCATGAAAAGCTTTACAAATATTTCTTCTTAAGTAATTGTTCAAGGTGCCATTCTAGAATCCCAATGGGACAGTTTTGCTCCTTCGGGGGGCTCAGCAATGCCCAGAGAGATTTTTTGATTCTTACAAGTAGGAAGGGAACTTCGTTACTTCTTCTAGAAGGTAAAGAACAGAGACACTGCTAAGGGTCTTGCAATGCACAGCTCTCTTCTCCACTAGGGGATGTTCTCAATACTAAAGGAGAATTTCATTTTGCTTTTTAAATGTAGGGCTTAGGGCTGGGGTGTGGACCAGCTGGTAGAATGCTTGCTTAGTATGTGTGAAGCCATGGGTTTGATCTCACATCAGTGTAACCTGGTTATTATGGCATGTGTCTAAATTCTCACACTCTAGAGGTAGATGCAGGAGGATCAAGAGTTCAAAGTCATCCTCAGCTACATAGTGAGTTCATGTTCAGTCTGGGTTACATGAATCCCTGCCTCCCAAAAGAAGTATGGCTCATGTCAGATTCTCTCAGAGTCAACACACCTTGAAGAGAAATGATTTATAATAAATTTGTTTTCAGTGTCTGGAAAGCTTTGAAGTGAGTGGCCTTTTTTTGGCCATAAGTCTCAGTGACAGGCACCAGGATGTGAACACATTTTCTGGGATGTGTTTGGCAGGATGCAGGATCAGAATAGAGCCTCAGCCTGAAAACTCAGACAAATATCCAGACAAACATCTTTATTAGTTTTAAAAATTTAAATTATGTGTATAGGTATACATCTGTTAGTGTATGCATGTGAGTGCAGTGCCCATGGAGGCCAGGTATTAGATCCCTGTAGCTGGAGTTATAGGTAATTGTGAGCTTCCCAATGCAAGTGGTGTAAACTGAACCCAGGTCCTCTGTAAGAGCTACAAGTATTCTTAACCTCTGAGCCATCTCTCTAGCCTCTCAGGAATATTTTAATGGATCAAAACAAACAAACAAACAAACAAAACAGCTCAGATGTACTGCTTGGTAACAACAAGTAATTAAGTAAGACTCCAGTAAAAATAGGAAGAACCCTTTGCATTTAGAAGATATTACTTAGGAAATCCATAAAACAAATGTGTAAGGTAGGCAGAGAAAATGAATTCCAGAGAGTGACAATGATGGTGGTGAAGATGATGATGGTGATGATGGTGGTGGTGACAGTGATGGATGATGATGATGGTGATAGTGATGATGATGATGATGATGATAAAGGTAATGATGATGCTGGTGGTGATGATGGTGGTAATGACAGTGGTGGGTGATGATGGTGATGGTGGTAATGATGATGGTGGTGGTGGTGATGATGATGGTGGTGACAGTGATGGTGATGATGATGGTGATGGATGATGGTAATGATGGTGATGATGATAATGATGGTGATGACAGCTATTTGTTAAATATGAATGTGGTGTTCATTAATGTCAACTGAATAAAAAAAGGAGAAATGGGCTCTGGAGTTCCCCTCTCAACAATATCACTTGCCATTCTGAACCTTTCCTTTGTCTCCTGTGTATCTTACATTTTAAGGCATAAAATGGGACAGTTGTAGTGTCTTGGTTCATCTTGGTTGTGACCTTGATTGGATCTGACAGCACCTAAGAGTTACACATCTGGGTGGGTGTTTTCTGGAATGATTAACTGAGAGAGGTTTGGAAGAACCCTCCTCCAGAGGGGGAGGCACCTTCTGATGACAGATGTATAGTAAGGTCTGAGGAGAAGCTGCAGCCTTTTGCCCACCTACCTGAACTCTTGCTGATGGGGGCATCTATCCTCATACCACCTCCATCTTTGCTGCTGTCAGAACCCAGTCTCTTCAGTCTTCCCACGTGGACTGAAGACCAGGGCCTCTCCAGGAACCCTCCAGTCCTTCAGGACCAGATTGGATGGTTGAGCATCCAGCTTCTTGGGCTGAGAAGCTACTCTGGAGAGCAGATGACCTTTGTTGAACTTCCTAAAATGACTTATGCAAGCCAATTTAATGAACCCTTTTTGTAATAAAAATTCACTCTATCAGTTCCTCTAGAGAATCCTGGCTAATACCTATAGCATATGTGTTGAATTGCTTGGAGAATTAATCAGCAGGGTGACTGATGTGTTTGCCTCTAGTAAATGTGAGTTAAAAATAATTCCAGTAACCCAGAAACAAGGTTAAGGGAGATGGTTAAAGATGAGGAATCTGGGTCAGAAAGTGATTACATCACTTAGATCCCCACAAGCACTGAGTGGTCCAGAAAGTGGTTACATCACTTATCCCCACAAACACTGAATGGTTCAGAAAGTGGTTACATCACTTAGATCCCACAAACACTGAGTGGTTTAGAAAGTGCTTGCATCACTTAGATCCCCACAAACACTGAGTGGTTTAGAAAGTGGTTACATCACTTAGATCCCACAAACACTGAGTGGTTCAATTGAGCAGGATTTGAAAACCCATTGGGTAAGCATTTGGTAAGCCTTGAAGAGGACTTGGCAGAGACGAGGGGAAAACAAGCACCTGTGGCAGAGAAGACAAAAAAGAAAGAAAAGAAAAAAACCAGAGCCTTCCCTCTCCCCTTGGTTCTGTTTCCCTAAGAATTAAGTGAGGAAAAGAGTACATCAGCAGAAAAACTTATCAGAAGAGATGTGTCATAGATACAGAATCCCAAGAGGTGCAGTCAGATCTGGAGGCTTACATACCAAAGGCTGTGAATTTGTGAATAACTTACAGACAGATTAAGAAGGATTTGAGCTTGTAGAGGAGATGAACTGTGGGAAGACAAATAATGGGAAATGCATAGAAGGTAGGTGTCGTGATGGTTAATTTTCTAGGTTTGCTTTATTCATTCATTCATTCATTTATTTGTGTGTGTGTGTGTGTGTGTGTGTGTGTGTGTGTGTGTGTGTGTGTGTGTATGGTGTGTGCATGTGGGTGCTTGCAGAGGCCAAGAGGTCATTGGATGTAGGAGATAATCTTGACTATGTTAAATGAGATGGGAGTACCCACCCACTGTGGGTGGCATCCATTCCCTACACAGGGCATCCTGGATGGCATGGGAGTGGAACGAGTGGGCTGAGCACAAGCATACCTGCATGCTTGCATTGCTATCTGCTCTTGACTGTGGATTTGCATGACTAGCTGCTCCAAGGTCCGGCTGCCTTGAAATCCCTGCAGTGCTAGACTGTGGCTTGGGATTTTGAGCCAAATCAACCCCTTTTCTCCCTCAATTTGCTTTTGTCAGGACATTTTATCACAGGAAACAATGTTAAAAGGAAGGTTGATGTAGTAAGATGTGTTCTACAGATTTCTCCTAGACACTTTGGGGAAGGAGTCTAGTGTCCTTGCCGTGATTGAGAGTTGTGTTCTTCCTTCAGGAGAAAGGGCACAAGTGAAACAGAAGAGGTGGAGACTGGGGTCTAGAGAGCCTTTATAAAGCCCCACAGAATTAGCATAGGCAAAACTAAAAGCAACTGGCAAATAGGAATGCTCGAACCGCACCCCAAAACAAGGCACACTAAATCTAGCCCCTGGCTTGAAAGCAGAGGCCATCCAGTCTGAAGGCAACCTATAGCTTATTGTGACACTGAAACGCACACCTCTGGCTGGAGATTGAAGATACTAACAAGACAAAGTTCTACATAGAGCTATACATAACTGTATGCAGGAGGAAGCCCACACTGTGCAAAGGAGCCCAAAATCTTAGCTGTGCAAATGATCCAAAAGGCCTCACATTAAGTCATGTGACATAAAAACCCAGTTCTTTTGCTGTGGGATGGTCTGTATGGCAAATGTGTTGCTGATTGGTCAATAAATAAAACACTGGCCATTGGCTAGGCAGGAAGTATAGGCGGGACAAGGAGGAGAATAAAGCTGGGAAGTGGAAGGCTGAGTCAGAGAGACACTGCCAGCCGCCATGATGAGAAACAGCATGTGAAGATGCCGGTAAGCCACGAGCCATGTGGCAAGGTATAGATTAATGGAAATGGATTAATTTAAGCTGTAAGAAAAGTTAGCAAGAAGCCTGCCACGGCCATATAGTTTGTAACAAATATAAGTCTCTGTGTTTACTTGGTTGGGTCTGAGGGGCTGTGGGACTGGCAAGTGAGAGAGATTTGTCCTGACTGTGGGCCAGGCAGGAAAACTCTAGCTACATTCTTTCCTGCAATGGGCCATTTGAGCAGGTATATTTTTTTCTGTTTGCTCCAGCCTGTATCCTCCCTTGATAGATATCCTAAGAAACTGTCTCTGTTTCTGCCATAACTGTGGGTCTTGTCTCAATTCTTTGAGATACAAAAACTGAAACTCCTGGTGGGTACCCCCAACCCCCCGCTATCTACAGATATTAGATTCCTTAACAGAGGCAAGTGTGGGGAGTGGGGATGTGCAGAACTTGTTTTTCTGACTCTGCTGCTTCTCAGTTGCCTTTGCTCAAAACAGTCCCTCTGCCAAAGTGACACATGTTAGGGCGGCATGTTCTGACTCCTTTGACTGTTGAATGAGGGCATCTCTCCCCTTTAAGCTGGCTTCATTGTTTCTGATCATGAAAGATGACTTTGAGTTTTCAAGTGTTTGCTGCAGATGTTAAAATATTCATATAATGTAGATGGTGAGTGTAATTTTGGGCAGTTGCCCATGGAGAAATAGCAAGAGTTCATTTTTCACTAAGAATGAACTCTTGAGGAAGTCAGTTCACCATGAGAACCTTGTCTGTCTTGATTGCATTGACTATATTTTAGCTATGGTTGTTGCTTTCAAGAGACAGATAAATCTTTGGACTGTCTAACAAATTTTGGGCATATATGCTGGATGTATGCATACATGTGTGTGCATATGGATATGTGCTTTGGTTACAGATCTCAAGCAATTTTTATCATGCAATTAAGCACTAACAAATGTAATAGCATTTGATGGCTTTGACGTGGGAATCATGGGACTGGCTTGGAGCTGAGTTCCTCTAATTATATTTACTTGCACATCCCTGAATTTGACACCGGGTCTGCTTTGAAATGAATGGTTTGATGGTTTGATGGCTTGGATGCTCTCTCCCAACTGGACAGGATGAAGACATGAAGGGGGCATGGCATGTATCCACCCCAGGAAGACTCTCTGCTGGTCCCTTCATGGCAGCTGCAGGGTTGATAGTACCAGTACCACGAGACCACACATACTTCACTTTTTCTTTTTCATTGCTTACACGTTTTCTTAAACTTTCAATATTTTTCTTGTTGATTTCTTGACTTTGTCCTCTGATGATAAGTGAGTCAACGGAAATCTACTCGAGAGATGCTGTTGTTGAATTTATCAATGTCCTGAGGAAGGCAGATTCTACAGCATTTTCTGATGCAATTGCCAGAGGTTAAGTACAGCATGGACCACTTATGAGTACCAATTCTGTGAATACTCCAGGCCCCAGGTTCTCTCTCAGGTTCATTCTCTGCTTTTAAATATTTCTTGATATTGACTTCTTGGAGGTTTGTATTCTAAGAATATCTATCTACTTTTGAACTAGTAATTCCTTTTCTGAGAATCAACATTAGAGAAAGAGAATGTTTTGCAAACGATTGGAAGGGCAGACATTAAGGATGACCATGTTCTCATTATTTGCAACTCATTGCTCAAATAGAGTGTTTACAGATAGGGCTTTGCTGTGAGGCCAAGATGTCCTCAAACTGTGACAATCCTGCCTTGAGTCTCAAGTGCTGAGGTTACAGTATGTGCCACTATACCTGGCTCATAGTTTCAGAAATAAGCTGTAACATTCATTTTTATTTTATTATTTTTAATCTATTTCTTCCTTTTTTTTTTACTTCTACTTCTTTTTTTTTTTTTTTGACTTGTGCTCTTATCAGCAACTCCAAGAAATAAGCAGGGAAATTAAAATAAATAATGTTAAATAGTGAGAAGGGCATGAAAAATTTTATAAAGATATATAAAATAGCCAGGCAGTGGTGGCACATGCCTTTAATCCCAGCACTCAGGAGGTAGAACCAGGTGGATCTCTGTGAGTTTGAGGCCAGCCTGGTTTACAGAGCGAGATCCAGGACAGGCACCAAAACTACACAGAGAAACCGTGTGTCGAAAAAACCATATATATATATATATATATATATATATATATATATATATAAAATAAAGTTGTCAGGAAGGCTGTACTGCAGCCTGACACCAAAGAAAGGCCAGTAGGAGAGGGTGGTGGTTGTGACCCATGTGTATGAGATAAAGTAACTGAGACAGACGGAGTGGCAACGGTCCTGAGGTCAGGCAGTGTCTAGCGTGTTGAAGGAGCAGCTGGAAGGCTGTGTGCAGACATCAGCAGACAGAGAATGATAGGTGGACTGGCTGACCAGGTTAGAGGAGGACAAGAAAAGTCACATCTAGATATATCTACTGATAGAGAGATCAAGGATTATATATGAACTAAAGGCTTATCCAAAGACTTTTAAAAAATAGTTACGTTATACATATTTGGTAGCAGTTAATTTCTGTGGCCTGACTGAACTAAGGGTGCCCAGGGAGATAGTTATACATCATCTGAGAGGCAAGTATTTATCTTCTAATACTTATAAAATATCAATGTTTTATTGCATTTATTTATATGTGGGTGGGGGTTACATGTGTTTTCCTTCCTTCTACTACGGGTGTCCTGGGGCTGGTGATGGTGCATGTGGATAGGACTCAGGTCTTCAGGCTTGGCAGCAAGTAACTGAACTTGGCAGCAAGCAGGCTTCACCAAATGAGCCATCAAACCATCACTCAAGACGTTTTTCAGAATGGCTTAACAAACTCCAGTGCCCCACAGAACAGACATGTGTTTGGTTTGGTTTGGTTTTGAGACAGACTCTCACTCTGTAGTCCAGAATGACTCTAAACTCACTATGTAGCACACTACAAACTCAAAGCAATCCTTTGCTCTCATCCTTCTGAGGGCTGGGATTTCAGGCAGGAGCCACCACGGCCTAGTGAATTTGCGTTTTTAGAAGGGTCACTGTTACTGTTTGGTTCAAACTTTGGTTTGTGATTACCCATTAAAACATGTGGAGGAAGCTACCATTTTATCTTCATATTGGATCCAGAATGCTTCCTGTGAGGCCCCTCTCTGGCCACTGAAGATAAGATTGGTGGCCTTGAGTTATGATGATAGCCCAGCCCTTTGAGGTATCAGACCCTGATCTCTCCTCACAGGCTTCAGGCAGGAGGATGAACTGCTATCCAGGACTAGGCACTGCCAGGCCTGTAAATCTGCTCTTGCAGTGCATGATGGGAGCTGTGTGACATGTCAGTGAAGCTCCTCAGCGGTGTTACCATCACTAGATGGATAAGGTGTCACCAGGAATAGATGATTGTGTTGAAGGCCCAGGTTGGTCCCATCTAACATGATCAAATACTATGTTAAACCTTGTCCATATCACAAAAGTTCAGTTTTGCACAGCATAGTTTAAAATTTTATAGTAGTTTGTCATGTCCAAGAACAACTGGGCTTTATATCTGACGTTTTTCGGAACATGAAGTGGATAAAAATAGCTACCTTCCTACACTGCATAGATTTTAAATAGCCAGAGATTCCAAGCTGATGGAACTTGTCATGCTCTTCAGGATTACTGACATTTTTTCCTCTATAATTATTTGCTAAGTTAAAGCCCACTGTGACAGAATTATTTATTTATTTATTGCTAAATATGTGAAATCAGACAACTTAGAGATTGTCACACAATGCCAGCAGCTGTTTTCTTTTGCTTGAGGGCACTGGTGACAAAGCCTAGCACCAAGTGACATTATTTCTCTGAGTTTGGAAGAGCGTGTTGCCAACAAAGAGGAAGCCATGTGCGAATGTGCTGTCCAGTGGAAGACGTTCACTTCAGAGCATTGATCTCAGTTACACCTTCCACCAGAATGGAGACTGCTCCAAACTTGCTCGAACAATGTTCAGTCCCTTTCTTTTTCTGAGTCATTTACAGATTTCTGAAGATTGAAGTAGTCCTTGTTAGGCTTAGGAAGGTACGAATGGGCTGCTGTCTCCCAGGACAGTGGTACCTGGGAGTAAATAGGGGTAATAGTGTAAATGGGTGTTTCTCAGACTTGCTTTTTCTAAGAGTTACTTGATTTTCATTTATGTGTATAAGAGATGTGTACATGTGAGTGCAGGTACTCTTGAGGCCAGAAGAGGGCATCAGATTCCCTCCGGAGTTACAGATAGTTGTGAGTCTCCCAACTTGGGTCCTAGGAATCAAACTTGGGTCCTCCATAAGAGCCGGAAACATTCTTAAGCATCTTGCTAGCCTTTTGTTTGTTTTGTTGTTGTTAAAAAGCTTGGGGCCATTTTTGGTGATTACATCAGAGCTATGGGGACTGACCTCAAGTGTCAGAGACCACAGGTGTTGGTAACAGCCCACAGTGCACAAGGTAGCACCCCCCCCACACACACCAAGGTGTCCTTTCCCAGATAGACAGCATCATGAACTGGAAAGTCTTGGTATATTGAACTGAGCGGTTACCACTATTTGTGAGACTTTAGGTACAAGGGACATAGGATACCAGTATAGAGATGGATTATGAGGAGGCTTGCAGGGTTCCTTTGAAAATCTTTTCAGAATTACCTGAACAATGATTTTTTTTTAAATTTTACTTTTTATTAAGAAAAAATTTTTTATTCATTTTATATACCAAAGATCCCCCTCTTCCCTCCTCCCACCCCACCCCCTATTCCCTCCTACAAGAAGGTAAGGCCTCCCATAGGGAGGAACATTTAGTAGAGGCAAGTCCAAGTCCCTCCCCCTGCCCCAAGGCTGTGCGAGGTGTCCCATTATAGAAGTGAGCTCCAAAAGGCCTGCTCATGCACCAGGGATGGACTCTGATCCTACTGCCAGGGGGTCCCTTAAGCAGATCAAACTACACAACGGTCTCACTTATGCAGAGGGCCTAGTCCAATCTCATGTAGGCTCCACAGCTATTGATCTAAATTTCATGAGTTCTCACCAGTTTGGTTTGGTTGTCTCTGTAGGTTTCCCCATCATGATCTTGATGCCCCTTGCTCACAGAATCCCTCTTCTCTCTCCTTGACTGGACTCTTGGAGCTCGGCCTGGTGCCTGGCTGTGGATCTCTGCATCTGCTTCCATCAGTTACTAGAGAAAGGCTCTATGATGACAGGGTACTCACCGATCTGATTACTGGGGTAAGCCAGGTCAGGCACCCTCTCCACCATTGCTAGTAGTCTAAGCTGGGGTCAACCTGTGGATTCCTGGGAACTTCCCTAGCACCCCGTTTCTCCTTATCCCCATGATATCTCCCTCTATCATGGTGTTTTTTATATGTATTTATTTGTTAATTTTTGAGCTAATCTTTCCTTGCATAGCATTTTAAAGATTTATTTATTTTATTTTATGAGTGTTTTGTCTGCATGTATATACATTTATGAACAATGTGCACATAGTACCAAGTAGAGGCCAGAAGAGAGCATCAGATTCCCTGGAACTGGAGTTATGGCTGTTGTGAAGTGCCATGTGGATGCTGGGAACCAAACCCCAGGCCTCTGGAAGAGCAGCCCTGTACTCTTTTTTTTTTAAATCTTTTTAAAAAAGATTTATTTATTTATTTATTTATTTATTATTTTATTATTTATTTATTTATTTATTTATTTATTTATTTATTATGTATACAGTATGCCTGTGTGTCAGAAGAGGGCAAGATTTATTTATTTATTTATCTATCTATCTATCTATCTATTTAATTTATTTATTATGTATACAGTATGCCTGTGTGTCAGAAGAGGGCACCAGATCTCACTATTGATGGTTGTGAGCCACCATGTGGTTGCTGGGAATTGAACTCAGGACCTCTGGAAGAGCAGCCAGTGCTCTTAACCACTGAGCCATCTCTCCAGCCCCTTGTATAGTATTTATAACAGAAATTTTAGCAATTTGGAGAAAAAAAATCTTTGACACATGTGCTCTTCTTTCAGAGACTTTGTTTTTAGGAGTTTATTCTAAGGAAATAATTTTTTCACAGGCACAAATTTACATCTGAGAACATTTGCTTATATTTTGAAAACTTGTCATATGCTGAACTTAAAGTTTTGTAATGTGTAAATTGTACCTGGATTTTGTATGAGTGTTTTGCCTGCATTATGTATATGCACCACTTGTGTGTCTGGTACCCTCAGAGGTCAGAAGCAAATGTCGGATCTCCTGGGATAGGAGTTAAGGATGGTTGTAAACTGCCATGTGGATTCTGGAACTGAACCTGGGTCTCCTGGAAGAGCACCCAGTGCTCTTAACAGCTGAGCTCTCTCTCCAACCCCCAGAACTGACAAAAAAAAAAAAACAGCTGGCATAGCCAAATATTAATGATTATCTGCTTCTCCTCAATATGAGATTGGTCAGTGCAGTCTGATCACACATAGATTGAAATTATATATAATTGCTACCATAGTTTTTATTGGTATTAAGTTACCCGTGGATCTGGGGAAATGGCAGAGTAGGTAGAGTGCTTGCTGAGCAAACATCAAAGCCTGAGTTGTATGCCCCAAACCAAAACCCACATGAAAAATGCTGGGCATAGCAGTGGACACTGCTTGTGGCAGCTCCGGGGGCAAGTGTGGAGACAGAGGGCTCTCCTGGAGCAGGGGGAGGTTTACCATAAGCCTGGCAGCCTCACCCAACCAACATGCTTCAAGCCAGTGAGAGACTCTGCCTCAACAAAATGTACAGGACACCAGAGGAGTGAGACCCAAGGTTGACACTGACCTTTACATGCATGGGCACATATGCACATATGCCTTTACACACATGCACAGCCATATTCACATATGCATGCCACATACAAGATAATCATATTTAGTCTTAAGTGTAAATCCCAAATATAGTCTTATCTTTCTTTAGATTATATTTAAATTAGGAAGGTAAACATGCATGATACATGACAGGTGTATGAACAGTAATGGTGGCTGTTCCTGAGCATTGGAATCATGGGATCTATTTGTGTTCTTTATACTTTGTCTTAATTTTATACACTAAGTATGAATTAGAAATATGCTCAAGTTAAATACATGTTTAAACAAAATAAGCATTAGTAGTTAAGTGTTGGAGCTTCCAGGACAAGAGAAGGATCCAAAGTGCTTGTCCCTGCCTGTCTGTGCCAACAACCAGCACTACCTGCACTCAGCCAGGGCACGCCACCTGGATGCTCCCTCCAGCATGCTCTAACTTCCTCTATTTCCCAGTGTCTATGTAAAGACAAATTCATAAAGACAAAAGAGATGAGAGAGTTTTAATTCTGAAGCCACATATTGGTTACCACGGCCCAGGAACACAGATTCAGGTTCCCTCCAATTTCATCCATGTTCCAAAATTGTTAACAGTCTTGTGAAGTTTTTATAATAACATATCTAAGGGAAAAAATCAGGACACTTTTAAAACACATTGGAGGAACATCAGATGTAATGTGAGTGCGTTCCCAGCCGTTTGGTTGATGGAGACTGGTGTTCTGTTTGTATATTCCAGAGCATTTACCCCCATAGTCACAAAGATATGAGCTCAAATATGGAGGAAGCCACTAAATGGCTATTGAAGGGGTGTGTGTAGAGATGACTCAGCCTGGCTAGGACTTGCACCGTTTCCACCTCTCCACAACCACTGACGTTCTAGTCAGTCACCCAGCCTTGGCTGTGGGGAAGGTGAGGCTTTTCACAGCCTTCCTTCACTGGAGGGCTCTCCCAGAATGCAGGCTTGTCTCCAAGGACCTCCGGGGCTATTTCTGATGGGAGTGAGGCTCTGCTTCCCCTGAACTGCAGGACAGTGGGCATGGACTAGGACAGAACTGGGTGTCTTTTTATCTTTTTCCCTTTCCTTTTCTTTTTTTCTAGTGTTGGAAGTTGAACCAAGGGTAGGCAAGTGCTCTAGCTCTGAGCTCAAATCTCATTCAGCCCAGAACAGGTTAAGAAATTATAGAAGGGTGAAATTGAGATTGAAACTACAAATGCTTGAAGGCAAACTTACAAAATAATGTTTTTAAAAGGTATGGATTTCTGGCCTGATCTCTTAGACAGTCTGTTTCAGCATCACTAGCAGATTTAGGTTATGGGATGGCGTTGCTTATGACTGTTTTCCAGCCACTCTCCTCTGATTCCAGGAGTGAGCCACACACAGAAGCCAACACTGAGAGACTTTGTTTGCTTGATAGCTAGCACATCTCCCCTCCCCTGTGGTATTCATTATCTTTTTAAAAATTGCTGCATCTTCCTAATTAGCTTATAAATAACTCAGAGTCAGGGACAGTTATTGTTGTTATCGACATCATTAGGGTAACCGAGAAATCAGTTAATTCGTCATAAAATGAAGCTTGGTAAATGGAGAATCTTAATGCACTGGGCTCCCCTTTAGGATAACTGTAGGAGACAGTGTAAAACACTAATGAAACATTAATGAGGTCCTTAGCAAAAAGTAGGTAATGGCAATAAGTGAACTAATTTGCATGCCAATAGGTAGGTTCCATTTTCACCTTTTGAATTTTTGTTTAAAAACAGGAAATTCTGAAAGGCTTCTGTGTGTCCCAACCAAGCAAACCATCATTTTAAAACTTACAGTATTTTCACAGATTTTTTATTTTCCTGAAGTTATGTCTAACCAAATATGATCTTGTGGTTTTACTTTTAATGAGTGGAGCCGTGGATCGGAAAATAAATATGCAGGGACCTATTAGCAGGCCAGTGAATTAGGATATAAGGAGAGAAGTTTTCTACCAGTAAAAGGAAACTCTAATTTACATGCAAATGTACAGGAGAAAAATGCATGGTAGAATTTATTTTTAATGGCTATCAGATCTCGAAAGGAGACAAGAGGCACAAATTGATGGCATCTCTGACAAGCTACGAGACTGAGCGGTGAAGGAATGGGCTGATGTCCTCAGGATGAACTATTTTAATAATAATCTTGCCACATGAGAAAAATTATTAATTCACCCAATTAACATTAGTATGTAAATTATTCATTAACGCAACTATCAGAATAAAATGAGAATTTCCAGCTTCATAAATTGTCCCCATTCTGCCTTCTACCATGTAAGAGATGTTGTGTTTTGGAAGGAGAGCACCCTGATGGAATATAATTACAGAAGGCACAGGGAAGGAAGAGTATTGATGCTAAAGTAAGTTAGCTTTATTAGTAAATTAGTAAATCCCAGCAAATATGCATGCTGGATGGTTTCTATTAATATGGGCTGAGCCTATCAGGTATATGTGAATAGTTCCTTTAAAAAAATGGCAATTGGGGACTAAAGAGCTGGCTCAGAGGTTAAGAGCACTGGCTATTCTCCTAGAGGTCCTGAGTTCAGTTCTCAGCAACCACATGGTGGCTCACAACCATCTGTAACGAGATCTGGTGCCCTCTTCTGGCCTGCAAGCATGCATGCATACATAGTCAAATAAATAAATCTTTTAAAAAATGTTTAAAAAATGGCAATAAGCTGGTGGTGTCTGTCTGTCTGTTCCCTGTCCAGGCTCCAGCTGGCTTTCCTTAGAGAAACCAAATGTGTCATGTGATCGCTTGTTTCATTCTTCCTGTCTTGACCACCACCTCTTCCTCATCATCTATCCATGACAGTAGTTTTCAACCGGTGGGTCACAACCCCATTGGGGTCAAGTGACGTTTTTCAGCAGGTGCAGCCTAGGAGCATTAGGAAGCACAGATATTTATATTACAATCCATAACAGTAGCAAAATTACAGTTATGAAGTAGCAATAAAAATGATTTTCTGGTTGGGGGGTCACACAGCATGAGGAACTGTATTAAAGGGTCACTGTGTTAGGAAAGTTGAGAACCTCTGCCATGTGACTTTCTTATTATCTGTTCTGCCAGGGACAACTTGACAAGATTGATGAAAAGGAAAAAAAATTCCTCAAACTCTGAAGAATAAGGACTTTACCCAGGAAAAACCTCCATTGAACACCTCTCCCTCCAAACCAGGATCCCTTCAACTTCCATGAGAAGTTAGAACCTCAGGTAAGTTCTACAAACTGAAGCCTTCAAATATCAAATCAATGTGTTTTGTTAGGAGAAAAATTCAAAATCTTTCTTTGGGTAAAGAATTTATTGACTGTGTTTACATCATGGTGGGTGTCCATCCATCCTGCGTTTTCAGCCTGTACTATTATTCTTCCTGTCATTGCGTCCACACGAAAAAACCAAAGCCACCCCTGTGGGCTCAAAAGTCAGAAAAGAGGCTTCCCCAGCGATCCCCAAACTTCCCTCTGGCTCTTCTCGGCCATCCTCCAGTCACTGTGGCCTTTGTTTCTTGAATTCATTGTGTTCTTGTTTCAGGGTCTGCATTATTTGCTTCCTCTTCCTTGAGTACTCTCCCTCCTGAGAATTCTGTGGCTGCCTCTGTGTATGTGGTGTATGTACACACATTATGTGTGTACATGTGGAGGCCAGAGGCCACTTTCAAGTGTCCACCTTATCTTTTCAGTAGGGGCTGTCACTGGATCCAGTCTCATAGCTGGCCAGACTAGCTGGCCTGTGAGCCCCAGGAACTGCCTGTCTCCCCTGTACAGAGGGCCACAGATGTGTATGAATGACCATGCCTGTTTTTGTTTTTTTTAAATGGGGGTGCTGGGGATCTGAATGCAGGTCCTTCACCTTCACAGATCTTCCACAAGGAGCTACCTTGGTGTCTGTCACAGGCCCCCAAATCTGAGTCCTTCTCATTCTTACCTAGAGAGCTGGGGTGCAGTCTGCTGACCCTGTCCCCAGGGCTTTTGATGCAGGGGCATGAGGGCCTGAGCCTCTCTAGCAGGTTCCAGGTGATGTTTTTGCTGACTTGGAGTCAATTCCACTGAGAACTCACCCTCACCATGCCATCCTATTTTAATTCTCTGAATGACACTTAGCATTATTCAATATTTTTTCTTTTCTCTTTAAATGTTTGTCTGTTCTCTGTCATCTCAGTGAGAACACAGTCTCTATGAAATCAAGAAACCCACTACTCTTTGCTCATATGGTATCTTCAGAGTCTACAAAGAAACCCATCAAATAATAGACAGTATACTGTTGTTGAGTCGTTGATTTAAGAAACCATTCTGGGGGTTGGAGAGACGGCTCAGCAGTTAAAACCCTTCCTGCTCTTGCAAAGTCCAGTCCTCAGTACCCACATCTGTTGACTGACAACCGCCTGTAACTCTTAATTCCATGAGGTGCACTGTCTGGCCTCTGTGGGCACCTGTATTCACACAAACATATAGCCTATGCCCTCCCCCTTTCACATATAATTAAAAATAAAAAAGAGAAATTGTTTTGCATTTTCAATTTTGTTCTAGATGCCAGGGATGGAGCCCAGAGGGAGTAGGGTGAATAAGCATGGTTCTTCTCTGAACTATTGAGAAGTACCGCCATTCTCTCTAATACATGTACAATCTCCTACAGCATGTGGGCATCCACATTACAAACCCATTGTCATCTTACAGCACAGCAAACATTGACTAAAGGACAGTTCTCCAGCATTTGGGTGGCAATGACTGAGCCTCTGGAAGCACATTCTGGACATGAGTTGCCTTCTGAAACTGCATGCGCCTTGGTAACCAGGAAATGCTGAAGTCTCTTGACTGGCAGCCTCCCAGCAGAGCTCATTAAGAATATTCTATTTTTAAATGACTTTGGAGAGAATCATCATTATTTTTTTTTTCTCATTTGCATTTACAGAGCCCAGCAAGAAATAGGCTCCTGGGTGTTTTTGTGGTTGGCCCTGGATTTTTCCAAATTAATTTAAAAAGAAAAATCAGGAATTTGGAGTGTTTGTGGCTAAGGACAAGAGAGAGTTTAAAACACAGTAGCATAAGAATATTGAATTAGTTATGTTTCAAGAAAGAAATATAAATACTGAGTCAAAATCATCCCCCCCCCTCCTTTGAAGATCAACCTGGCACTCAAAATTGGCTACTGGCTCAACTGGGTAGCACTGGCCTCCTCTCTAGAAGAGATTGTCTTTCGTCTTTTGTCCTAAGAGCACACTTTGTTTTGTGTGTTTGCTGCTGGAGGGAGGAGGAAAGATCATTTTGTAAACAAGCCAAAAGAAGTATGATTCTCTAGTCGCCAGATTAAGACTGCTTATCATTCATTTTTGTAAGAATAAACAAGTTGTAATGTTTTGAGTGCATCAGAAGGTAAATAAAACCAAATCATATTACAGAGTAAATCGGTGGAAAGCTGCTTCTGTCTTTCACAGCAATTAGCTGGGTGATTTGTTATTGTTTTGCTTTGAGTTTTACATTGGAAAATCAAATTTGAAAATTAGGCTGGGAATGATATGAGGCATTTGCTGTGTTCATTACCAATTACCTCTTGAAGGCTGTGTTTACTCATAAAATTATGAGTAATTTCAACATGGTGAACAGAATTCCTGACCTGGAAAGTTCTATCTAAAATTCTAACCTGGGGACAATATTCATTAGTTGGCTCTTAGGATGTAGGGCCCTTGTGATGAGACAGTGGTATTCCAAGAGAATTACTTGTTATCCTTGCTTTTCAAAAGGCCTTTGATGTTTACAAGGCGTGAATGGAGCATTTGCTATGGAAGATGGTTCGTTTGAGATCAGTTTATATACATACATTCAGAACCTTTGTGTTTTGAAGTCCTAATTGTCAACCTCAAATTAAAGTCATTGGCATTTAAGAAAACGCGCTTGCATTTTATTATCATAATGTTCTGTGCATGGGACCATGAGTATTGATGTACCTAAGTGGAACTATGTCTCTTTACCGGCTCCAGAAGGCAGATATGGGAAAGAGATGAAGGATGGTTTTGGGGCAGGAGAAACATCACATCAAGAGCAATTTGTTCTGTCTTCTTCGGGGGTCTTGGGAGATGTGAGAAAAACTGTTGCAAACCAATCCCAACGCTGCACCTTCTTCAAGACTTCCATTGATCTTGGAGCTCAGCTGCTTGGCTAGAGGAGCTGACCAGCCTCAGGGCCTGCCTCGCCTTCCTCAGCTGCGATTAAAGGTTCATGTACCACACCTGGCTGCCTGTGTGGACGTGGGGGAATAGCACTCAGGGCCTTCTGCCCGTAGACATTACCAACTAAGCCATCTCCTCAGCCCCTTCCATTTCTTTCTTTCCTTTCCCTTCCCTTCCTTCTTTCTTTTTCTTTTCTTTTCTTTCTTTCTTTTTTTTTTTTTGGATTTTTGAGACAAGGTTTTTTTTTTTTTTTTTTTTTTTTTTAAATGTAACTGTCCTGGCTGTCCTAGAACTCATTTGTAGACCAGGCTGGCCTCAAATTCACAGAAATTCACCTGTCTCTGCCTCCCGAGTGTTGAGATTAAAGGCGTGTGCAACTACCACCCAGCTTCTATTTCTATTCTTTATGTAAAGCACTAAAACAGAGTGACTAGACCTCAAGACAATCTCAGACATAAGTTGGTACTGAAGAGAAGATAGTGCTCAGATCCACAGTGACTTAGACACTGCTACCACATTTTTAGTCTCTTCCCCATCCTGAAATGCACAGGAAGACCAGCTGCTCCCACATGGAACTATGTGTAATGACAGAAAATGAATTATGAATGGATGTGAATGAATCAGACCAGGTGCTCATGCCCATTTCCAGCTGCCCTGATGATTGGACATCTTTGACATCCCATACTATTGGGTCTGAGGAAACGCTGAAGGAAGACCCCAGACTCAAATAGTATGCAAGAGCAAAGAGAGTTTATAATTTCCAGCATGCGTGCGGGGTTGTTCACCTGTACAAAATGGCGATGACCCCCAGAGGAGCATGCAGGTTCCTCTTAAGCACAGCTAGGGGAATTTTAGGGATAGTTAGGTCATCTCAAACATAATTGGTTAAGCAAGCAGAAGTTATACTAGCATTTTAATTGGCTGAGGTTTAGTCTTACCATTTTTGGACATACTTGTATGAGTTTGGGCAAGTCTGGACATGACTCAAAGGGGGCTGCAGGGATTGTCCTTGAGACCCTGTGAGGCTGACTTAGACCTGTGTTTTTTCTCTCCTCCAACCCTGAATGCAAGGGTATTGTAGATAAATGGCCCTTTGTTGGGAGAGTCACCTGTTTTTCCATTCCCAGAGACCTGAAACCTAAATTCAGTTGTGAGGGAGGGAGAGTTTAACCCCTTCAATACAAGTGATGTAGCCTCCAGACAGGGCCAGCAAGAACCCTTTGTGGAGACAACAACCTCATGGGATCTCAAAATTCTTTGTTACAGCAGCTTAATTGAATCTGTCCCCAGGAACACAGATATTGCCCATGTAATGCAGGAACTCTTTATATTAATTTAGATGGGATGTCATGTAAATGAAGACCCAAAGTTAGAAGGGACTCACTGGGCTATTTCCAGCATTCCAAAGCATTCTAGAGGTTTCTATAGGGTCTGGTCTTCAATTTTAAGGCCATTAATCTGTACATTTCATTACTTTTTATTTTGTAAATGACATTTTTAGATACACCTGGATATGGTTGCCCTTTTGTTTAAAATTCTCTTTAAAATCCAGTTATGCGCAGGTCCAGGAAATTGCTGGCTGATCCCAAATTGATTGGGTCAATAAAAATCTAATTTCCTGGCTGGCTGCATCAGACTATTTCATCTAGAAAAGTCCTTTGTGTTTAGAACTTCAGGAAAATGAGAAGAAATTGGTAAGTATTGGGTACTTAAGTGCATTCGGGACTTGAGTAAAATGTTTCCAGGCAACACAGTAGGCAGACAGAATTAGCACCTACTTCTAACTCTCCCGGCTTGGACAGCTTAAGTTCCTCTACCAGCGGCTTCCCCTACTGCCAGCAGAGACCCTGTGATTCAACCAGCCTTTAGTACCACTAGATTTCATGGCAGAAGCCTGGGCTGCAGTGGGCCCAACCCACTAGGCTCAGCACTAGTTCTAATGTACCAATTAAAAAGATGAGCAATAGCAAAAAATATAATGGAGATTTACCCAGTGTGGCCACACTGGGAAGAGGATTAGGATTGGGACTAGACAAATCAACTGATCTAGTCCATGTCTGTCTTCTGGATACTGATATGAGCGCTATACAGGAAGACTTGGGGAAGAAAGCAAGGAGGATGCATAGTTAGCTGGTCCTGATCAAGGTGTGGCCTCCTTGATTGTCTTAGTTTTGGCTCTGCAAAGTGGTTTGAAGATGTGCTTATGCTATGTATTTTGTCTTTCTAATGAGTGCTATATCCTGTAGTTTATAGTTTAAACTTTATGAAAATAGGGCCTTATTTATCAGTCTATATTCTTTGTTATATCTCATTAAAATATATTTGTTGGTTCAGGCTTGGTGATTCACATCTGTAATCCCAGCACTTGAGGGGCTAAGGCAGGAAGAGTGCATGAGTTAGAGGCCAACTGGGCTAGTGTGTGTGTTTGTGTATGTTTGTGCATGTGCGTGCGTGCGTGCGTGCGTGCGTGTGTGTGTGTGTGTGTGTGTGTGTGTGTGTGTGTGTGTGTGATATGTTTGTCATGGTGATATGATCTAAGCAAGAAGTGGTTCACAGAGTCTATATTCATATGTAGAGGAGTTAATACAGATCGCCCAGCAGTCATCAGCTTTACAGGTGGAGTCCGGCTCAGCATGAATCCACCCTCTCAAGCCATTCCTGCCAGCTTGAGTCTCTGCCATTCTCCTTGAGGCCAGGCTCTCTTCCCTACTGGGGCAGGAGAGTGACTGCAGAGACAGGTACCAAGGACTACCCCTTTGGGGGAAAAAAGTACCTCTTAGGAAAAATCTTCTCTGCACTTGCTCTCTCAGCTTCAGAGGCCACCTGGAGCACCAAGACCTTCTAATTAGCAAGCTCCTATTGGCCTCCTCCTCAGAAAGGCAGGCAAGGGAAGAGCCATCGATATCTGGAAACGTTTCCCAGGGGAAACGGTGGTGGTGGAGGAGGAATCTCTGTTTGCTAATTAAAAGAATGAACTTGAGTTAAAGAGCCATGCGGTATGGTGATTGTCGTAGTAACACAATCCAAGTAAGATAGCATTTCTGGACATTGCTATTCAATCCTACCCACCCCGCCCCCACACCTCCAAACCAAATCCCCGATAAGCCCTGCCTGTCTATGAAGTGATGTTTGCTGTGAAAGATGCCTTGTTTTCAGCCCTACACTTGGAAGTCTTGGAAGAATTTATACCCTGTCAGTCACATTAATCCTTAGACACAGGCGAGATGGCTTACAATAGTATGCAAACAGTTAGCATCGAACAAAAACATGAGGTAGTTTCCTAGCATCATTTGTCAACGCTATTCAATGCTACTCAAAAGAAAGTAATTGGAAGGACACATCCTGACTGCCACATGCCTCTTCCCTATTTCTTTTGAGTAGCTAAAGAGGCAGTAGAGGAATGTGTCAGATCCCAAATAATTTTATTAGGATGCATTCAGTATTTTCACTTATATAATATCCAAATACATCAGTTGGTAATCATTCTCTTTCAAGCTCTGTGGCTTAATACGTATCTCTTGATTATGGCTCTGTGGGTCAGCTAAGTGTCTCTAAGGAGGGTGTGAGGCCTCATCAATCTCAGTTGACTTACTCTGTGTTGACCACATATCTACCCAGTGGCTCTGTTTCGATCAGTGATCTGTTTGATCACTTTTCCCAGTGTTTAAGCAAGTTGTTGGCTTTAGGTTGGTCCCAAGTGGCCTGGGCCCAAACAAGAGGCCTCCTTTTCATATGAGGTCTCATCTGTGGACTACCTGGTTGAGGTTGCTTAAATAGAGGAGGCAGGATGTCTGGGGGTGAACAGAGGCTCCTTAGGTCCTCATCTCAGAAGCACATCCATAACTGTATGTCACTGGCCAGCTCAATTATCACAAAGTTAACTCAGGTTCAAGGGCTGGAGGAGACTCCATGGCCTGTAAGGGCGGTTGCAAGAGGCATAGAAACAGAAAGGGTTAGGAAAGATGGGCATGCTTTCAAACTCAACCTACAGTAGACGATGATCTTCCTCTTTCTCACTTCGGAGATGATTTACCAATGTTCAGCAGAAACAATTGTGAATTGTTATTCACTGGAGGCAGTTGAATTAAATTTAGTGGAAAATAAATCACTGGAAGAAAGTGTGTTTGTATTGTCTGCAAATGGACACAGGACTGAAGAATCCAACTTACTACACAATTATGGGGCACTAGTTTCTGACTTAGACCCACGAAGGAGGCCATCAAAGACCCTACAGAAGCCAACAGACATCTGGACTAGCTGGCTAGAGCTGGGGGAATTATGTGTCAAACACCCTACCTATGTAATCGCATGTTGTTGGGTGTGAGAGTTGCACAAATATGGAGGACGAGGCCACCAAGCTTAGATGAGCAGAAGCAACTTGATTTCATCACCACGCGGGGGTGAGGGAGCAACACTTCTAAGTAGTTAGGGCTACAGGCAGGTCGGGATCTGCACTGTGACCCCAAACAGAGGGAGTAGGTCCTTTCTAAAGCAAAAGCCACAAATTGGGGGTCAGGCGTGACAGAAGAAAAAGAATTTTTACAATTTGAGGTTAAGTCCTGGGTGACAGTACATTCTGGGAATTTACAACTTGTGATAACATTTTACAGTTAATAGTACAATTTGTGATAACAAGGTGTTTGTACAAGCATAACAGGAGTTTATAGAAGCTTGTTTGCACAAGTCTGTGGTTACTTTAACGCAGCTCTTGACACAGATGGGGTCTTGTCTTAATTTTTAAACCAACTGTTCTCCCTGTGACTGAGAATATAGGGCAAGGGTCAACAATAGAAGAAGCTGGGTAGGTGGGCTAATGTTCAGACTTACTCTGAGCCCTTCAATGTCAGGAAACTCAAAACATTAAACACAAAGAAGGATATACCGGAATTATGAAAAGTGACTTACATCTTAAATTCTTGTAGCCTGCAAATGAACCTGAGACACAGAAGTATTATGCAAAGCACTTGCAGCTTTTATGGTTATAGACAGGATCATAAAATACCAGCTCATGGTACAGTTTGGTAGAGTTATTATTCAGTATCATGCAGATAAATGTCTTCTTCTGTGCTTCAAACACTTCACTACCTTGGTCTACCACATGTCATTTGGACATGTCACTGAGGTCTTTTGTCACTGAGGCAGAGGGGTCAAGTAGCCTTCTTAGTATACCCTATTTGAGACACATTCATGCAATTTTATATGATGTTCTTCCCATTTGGTTGGGCAATGACTGTTTCCCAAACCACAATAATTTGGTTTCCAGGACTAAAGTAATTTGTTTCTCTAGATTCTTCCCTCCCTGTCCTAGGGACTGCCAGCAATGGGCAGCCGAAAGAGATGGTTGCCACTCACCCAACATTCTTTAACTTACTACTCCCTGGTTACCACTAGCAATGGCTAACCAGGGACCAAAATAGGAGATTTTTCAATCCCTTTCTTCTTTGTAACAACTCTGCTCTGTAAGTAATGCTGGGTTCTGATTCTTACAGCAGAGTTACCCACCTACCCTGGCTTTTCTCCCAAATAAAAGCCTCTTATGGAGTTCTTTATTCCCTTGTCTCTCTTCACAATCTGCCAATCTTTTGCACTACCTCAACATTCTTACCCAAGAAGCAAAAAGGTGTACCCACCTCTGTCTTTTGAGGGCGCAGAAGTTGGAGGAGGGATGGCCTCCCAGCTTCTTTTCATGAACTCCTTTGAAGCTCTTTGTAAATGTACCATATATTTTTCATGAATTTTTCCTGGCTTATTCATTTCTCCATCCTTCCATACTTCTCTAACATTACAAAGGGACATTGGTCAAGTGCTCCCCAATCCCGTTCCATTATCATTCCAATCTTTATAATCCCTATTGAAAAAATTTAAACTAGACCCTATATCTACCTATGCATGTCTTATGAGAATTATCCCATTGAGTTGAAATCTTTACTTCACCATTTCCCCATAATAGAGATGTTTTACACACACACACACACGCACACGCACACGCACACGCACACGCACACGCACACGCACGTGCGCGCACATACACATCAAAAGCAAAGCCACATGGGCCCTGATTTCCTCTCTTCAAGCCCCTGCCATGCTGCTGCCTGCCTGTATTGCCTCTTCCCTGGTTCTGCAGTTACCCCAGCCCACAAGCAGACAGCCACCTCTCTGGTTTCTTGACCTAGAGAGCGTCCCTCTGAAGACATTCCCCAGATGAAACCTGGACTCCTGCAGAATCCCTGTGTCCTTGCTTGTCTTCTTTCAGCTGACCACGTATCACCTTCTTCCCTTATTATCTGAATCCCCTGCTTAAGGAGACGCATCCAGTTTCATCGTGGCCACACCCTCAGCACTTGCTCAAGCATTTCTTGAATTTTCATTCCTGTCTAGAAGAGCTAAGCTTCAGGGATCTGCCACCCTATGGGACTATAGTTTTAATTTTTTTTAAACACAGTTTTTGAGGGCTTCTGGACTTGTACTTTTGATTATTAACTTATCCTTAGATGTTTAAGGCTGTAAGATGAACTCTACTCAATATGTGTGTGGTGTCTTTTTTTTTTTTAGCATCTCTCTATTTTCTCCATTCATTCAATCAACAGTGAATAAAACAGACACTTCCTGATTCAGTATTCAAGAAGGGGAGACAAACAGCCAACAGGTGAACACATGATTATCATATACCGAGAACTGTGATGTCCGAGGCTGGATCCACACTCTTAAGTTCCTACAGTAAACAGCAGCCTCAATGTGAAGGAATTGAAGCTTAACCTGGGGCTATGGCAAAAAGCTGAGTTTCAGCCAATCACAGCCAGCCAACTCAGCACAGCACACCATGCCCAAATAAGGCAAGTGCCCATCACACCACTCTCAGATGCTTAGCGGCAACCAATCAGATGCTATCTGGACTGTGCGTCGGGGCCAGCCTACAGAAGGTCACCGTTCACACTCTCCCAACCTCTTCTGGTTCTCAGTGCTGCCTGATTCATGAGTCATTCTCTGTGCAAATAAGCCCCGAGATTCAATGTGCTTAGAGTTTTATATTTATTTTGTCTTTGAACAAGTGACATACAGAGGAACTACTGTGGGAGCTACAGGTTTCAATCTTAGACAAGCTGGCTGGAGAAGACTTGTCTGAGAAGGCCATCTGGAAGCCTAAACACCGAGTAGCTAACTGGTTTCCTCTGCTGCCCGGAATATACTGTATGTGTGTCCACTCAGTTCATATCCTACCTGCCTGGAGGTGCAAGCCCCAGTGGTTGCTAAGCTTTATTTAGAATGTTAGAAGTATCCGGGTTGGTGAGATGGCTCGGTGGGTAGACGTGCTTGGTGTCAAGTTTGATGACGAGTTTGGTCTCCTGGATCCTCATGGTATAGAAGGAGAGAACTGAGTCCTTGACCGCCATGTGCCGCACACACACACACACACACACACACACACACACACACACACACACACACACACACAGAGAGAGAGAGAGAGAGAGAGAGAGAGAGAGAGAGAGAGAGAGAGAGAGAGAGAGAATTAAAAAGAAAGTATCTGTTCTTTATAAAAGACTGAATTTCTATGCAGGTCCTGTGTTTCGTCCCTCAAACTTACCATCCCAATGTCTCACCGAAGTTGGAACTATGTGACCTTACCTGGGAGCTTCTACACCACACCAGCCTATTCTTGCTCAAGCCACCAGTGTCCCTGTGGCCTCCCAGTTAGTTTTAGGTAGATTTTTTTTTATTACTTCTCTGTGGATAACGGATGAAGCCAACCCTACCAGAGTCTCTTTATTTCTGCACACAGCAGAGAATTGATCATTGCCTTTGTGTCTCTGCTTGCTTAATGGATGCTCAGGGTGTGTATATTGATTTTGAAATGAGCACATTTGCTAAATAAGCATTTCTTCAGGCCATCAGCCTTTTACCCAAAGACATAGCTATCTGCCATCTCCAGTGTGTTTCTCCAAAATATTAAGAGGTCCCTGAAAGGTCTCAGATACCAGTTCAAGGGGGCACCGAGATGGATTGTTGAGGGTCAGGTAAGGAGTTTATTAAAAGTTAGTAATGCCATGGACAGACAGACAGGTAACAGCATGCAGAACATGGAGAAGAAATCAGGGCCCACCTGGCTTTTGCTTTTGTTGTTTGAACATGTGTGTGTGTGTGTGTGTGTGTGTGTGTGTGTGTGTGTGTGTGTGTGTTTATATGTGTCTCCGTTTCGTTTCTTGTTGCTGTGGTAAAATATTCTGATAAAAGTATCTTAAGAGAGACAGGGCTGATTTGACACACAGATGAGACTGCAGTCCGTGATGGTCAGGAGGTCATAGTTACAGGAACTCCAGGGAGCTGCTCATATCACGTCCACAGTCAAGAAACACAAAGGGAGAAACAAATGCCTTCACCTCTCTGTCTTCTTCTTATGCAGTCCAGGATCTCCTTCGTAGGGAATGGACCCACCCACAACCAAGATGGGTCTTACCACACCAATTCATGTCCTCAAAATAATCTTTCACAGGCATGCTCAGTAGCCCATCTTCTGACAAACTGAGTTAACAGAAACTACCAAAGTGTGCCCGGTGGGTCACTTGTGCATGTGTGGAAGCTGAAGGACAACCTTGAACACCATCCACATTTATTGTTTTTAAACTGAGAGTTTCATATCACACATTGTGTTTTGATCAAATCCACCTCTATTCCTTCCCTTCTTATTTCTCCCACCACCTTTTCCTGCCCACTTCATTCATTCATGCTTTCTTTCTCTTTCTTCCCCATTGAGTCCCCATATACTGCTTGTAAGCACATGGGTGTTGGGCCGTCTACTGGTGCATGGAGACCCTTTCAGGGGTCACATTCCTGAAGAAAACACACCCTTGCCCCTCAGTTTGAGAAAGGGGCTCTCACTTGACTTAGGACTCTCTAACTAGGCTGGGCTAGCCCGCTGGCTAGCCAGTGTCCAGGATCTTCCTGTCTCTCTTTCCCCAGGATGGGGTTATAAGTGTGCCACTACATCCATCTTTTTTTTCATGTGAGAACTTTATGGGCTATCTCGCCAGTCTGTGCTGTTGTACTTTGCCCAGGTAAACTATGAAGCTTTCCCCTCGCTTTTCTTTTCCCAGGATGTTTTTAACTAGATTACTCTTTGTCATTTCCTTTGAGAAGCTAGCCAGCTTGTAGGAGTAAAACCATGCTTATTTTAATATTGTGTTAAGCCTTTTAAAAAACTAAAATGTTCCTTCGGAAAGAAACCGGGCTCAGGTCCAACTCCCACAAACATCACTGCATCCTATCGTCCCTTGAATCTGATTCTGCTTACTACTCCACTGGCGGAGGCGGTTGCCATGGGCTTCTTTTCAACAAGGATCCTGGATTAGAATCACTCATCACTCATTTCTGCATCCCCGAGAAGCCAGTAGAACCCAGAGCATCCTGAACGCTGATGTCAGCTATGGAGGGGCAAACACATGATTGGATTTTGTTGTTGTTGTTGTTGTTGTTGTTGTTGGGAGTATGTTTTAGTGGGGGAGCTGGTTTGACTGGGGATGGTTTCTTTTCTTTTTTTTTTTTAAATTTTCTTACAGTTGGATGAGAAGTATTGTCAAGGTGACATTTCTTCTGGTGAATATGTGTCCACGACCATTTATTCTTTGTCATAGAACCCGCCTTGAGGACCATGTGTCTGAGACATTTCATGAGAATGTGTGGCATTCTAGCTTACTTTATGTTTCTATGGCAAACACTGTGACCAAAAGCAACTTGGGGAGGGAAGGGTTGATTTCAGGTTACAATTCTAGGGTCACAGTCCATCAGTGAAGGAAGTCAGGGCAGGAATTTGGAAGCAGGAGCCGAAGTAGAGGCCATGGAGGATGGTTGCTTACTGGCTTGCTCCACATGGCTGACTCATCCTGTCCTTTGATATCATCTAGGACCACCAGCATGGTGGGGAGGGCACTGCCCTCAGTGAACTAGACTTGTCCTCATCAGTCATGAATGAAGAAAATACACTACAGACTTGACTACAGCTCCTCACTTGAGACACTCTCTTTTCTTAAATGACTCTAGCTTGTGTCAAGTTGACATAAAACTTAGCAGGATAAAGAGGAAAGGGCTTATTTGGTTTATCCTCTCAGGGCACAATCCATCACTGAGGGAAGTCAGGGCAGGATCTCAAGCAGGAACCATGAAGGAGAGCTCCTGACTGTCTCACTCTCTGGCTCATGCTCAGCTGGCTTCCTTCTGTAGCTCATTGCCCCCCCTCCCAACCATCCCCCTCCCTCCCCACCTAGGAATGTGCTGCCTACAGTGAGCTGGGCCCTCCCACATCAATCCTTATTCAAGACAAGCCCCCACAGACAAGGGCAGAGGTCATTCTTGTTGAGGCAGTTCTTCGGTTGAGGTTCCCTCTTCCCAAGTGACTTTTGGTTGTGCCACATTGACAGATAAAAACTAACCAGTGTAGGTAGTGACTGGTCTTGACTTGGATCTCCTAAGAAATCACCATTTAAAACAAAACCAAACACAAACAGAAACAACCACCACCACCAAGACACACAGGGACAAGAAGAGATTGCCTGCTTCATATTTAGGACCAGTCTTGCCTGTAAGTCCTCATTAATAGCATTCTTAGTGGAAGTAAACACAACAATTCAAAATAAAGTGTACTTTTTAAACTCACTCTGGATTGAAAAATAATGCTGATGGCTGCAGGCTGCATGTTTGAAAATGTTTCTCAATTTTTGGTCCGATGAGAAGAAATGAAAGTCACATTCTACACAAGTGCACCAAGGAAATGTTCTATCACTAGCTCATGGAGAGAAAGCTCTGGGGTTTGCAGTAATGCCACTTATGCTACATCACACACACACACACACACACACACACACACACACACACACACACACTTTCTCTCACACACACATAGACATACACACACAGACACACACTCACAGATATACACACACAGACATATACACACATACACAGATACACACACAACACATATACACACACAGACACATGCATGTACCACACATGCACATACATTCACAGAATATATGTACAAGTACACATACAGATACATATACACATACACTCGCATACAGGTACACATGTATAAACAGACACAGACATGCACAAGCACACACACACACACAGAATACATGCACAAGTACACATACACAGATACATACACACACACACACACTCACACCCAGGCACACACATATAAACACACATGCACAAGTGCACACACACACACACACACACACACACACACACACACAGACATGCACAAATACACTCAGTCTGAATATTGTGCCATAAACCCGAATCCCAACCTCAATCTGTGATCCTCTCCCCTTTGTGAAGAAAACGTTTCAGTCCCCATAGACAAGCAAGGCAAATGATACTTGCCTTGGTAGCAGTTCCAGATTAATGGCCTCCTCAAATGTGAGAACTAAGAGAAATGACAGCCAGTTAGAAGGGCTAATCGTTTCCTCACAGCTTGCTAGAACAGCACTGTTTCCATGGCTGTGTGGGAGATTCTGGTTTCGGACAAAACCACTCAGTTATATATCAACCATATCAAATTAAATCATTTTGTACATCATCATATTTATTCTATATATATATGTATATATATATATATATCATATATTCCCAGTTTTCAAATAAAAATCCAGAATCATGAAAGTAAATGAGAGAGAGAAGGGGGGGAGGGAGGGAGGGAGGGAGGGAGAGAGAGAGAGAGAGAGAGAGAGAGAGAGAGAGAGAGAGAGAAAGCAAGAGAGAGAGAGAAGGAGGGGTGGAGAATGAAGGGAGAGACAGAGGGAGAGAGCAAATGAGTGTTAGAAGATACATTTTCAATGAACCAGGAGCTTTCTTGTCAGCTTTGATTTTTAGTTAAATGCAAACAACAATACTAAAAACACGACTAAAGAGCTTTTGAAGTCAGATAAAAATCACATAGAAAGAAACGGTAAGCTTTCCTCCTCTAAGACAATGTCCTTAATGCTAGGAAACATAAATAATAAATGTGGGATGTTTGTCCTGTATCTCTTTCTTAACCCATGGGTGTGATTCTCTGTAATACATACTTTACACACTGTTATAATGAGTCAACATCATAAATGCTCATTGTCCTTTAGTGGGAACTGACAAGATATGTTTGGAATTAGCAATGGTCATTCCAACCTCAACCATAACATTTGGAAATATAATTCATAACTATTTTTAAAATTATTTTATGTAAATAAATGTCTGCACATGTATATGTACATCATGTGTGTGCAGCACCCATGGAGGCCAGAAGAGGGCATAGGATTCCCTCATTCTGGACTTACAGGTGGTTGTGAGCCACCATGTGGGTACTGGGAATTGAACCAGGATCTTCGGGAAGAACAGCCAGTGCTCTTAACTGCTGAGCCACCTCTCCAGCCCTACATTACTTTTCTTGTCGTGACTAAATATCCAACAAGAAGCAGCTTGGGGAGGAAGGGCTTATTTGGGGTTTACAGTTCCAGGAGATACAGTGCATCGCAGTGGGAAGTGATGGTGGTAAGAGCAGGAGTGGTTGGTGGTCACATTGCGCTCACAGTCAGGGAGCAGAGAGTGATGGATGCTGGTGCTCAGCTCATCTTCTCTTTATTATGCAGCCTGGGGACCCAGCCCATGGCATGATGATGCTCACGTTCAGGGTGGGTCTTCCTACCTCAATTAACCTTATCTAGAAAAGTCCTTACTGACATGGCCAGAGATTTTTTTTTTCTCACGGTGGGTCTAAATCTGTTGAAGTTGACAATAAAGATTAATGGTCAGATCTTTTTGGCTCTCGACACACCTTGATCTATCCATACATCTGAGTCAGGCCCTGCCTCTCTGTGCTGGAGCGTCCCCCAACCCTCACTTCCATCACTCAGAATAGAAACAAAGCTGCCTTATAATCCACATGGTCCTATGGCACAGGCTGGTGAGTGTCAGCCTGATGGCCCAATCCTACCTCTGTTCATTTCAGTACAGATGGCAAGTTCAAAAAACATTTTTTTAAATGTTTCAAATGGCTGGAAAAACCTCAAATGGAGAACATTTGTAGCTTGTGAAACTGATATGAAATTCAAATATTGGTGTCCACAAATAAAGTTTTATTGGCATACAGCCACTCATATGTGTTAAGTGTTTTCTGTGGCTGCTCCCATGCTGCAGTGACAGGGCTGAAGCGTCTTAGTTCAGAGACATGTGTAGCCCAGAATGTCAGAAATCTGCACCATACGACTTGTTCCAGGAAAAACCCACCAATGCCAGTCCCAGTCTGTTGTATGTCCTGGCCCAACTGCGCTCTTTTTTCATTCCTCGGAACCACACAGCCTTCCCCATGGCTCTTCTGTAGATACGGTTGGTTGTCTCTCTCCCTGGGACCTTTGCTTCATTCCACCAGATTATATGGCTTTAACTCTGCAGAGGCCTGTAGGGTTCCTCCTCTGACTCAGTCAGACTCTGCCTTCTCCCTGAGACGTTCTGAGCAACGCTGTTTAAAAATGGAGACTTCCTCTTGGATTCCTTCCTCTTTTGCAGTTAGTGTGTCTTAAAAACGCTCGCATTCTCAAGCTTTTGCCTGATTGTTTTGTCTCTACTTGCTACATTACTGAGTTTTGTGAACTCACGCATATATATATATATATATATATATAATTAAAATTCTTTTCTTTTAATCGCTCAGTTGTCAGGATGAAATCATTTCCTAGCCCATTATAGATGTTCAATAACTACAGTGCTTGGATGTACATTAAATATATATATCAGGGTTATCTAAGATCTGTGAGAGAGAGAGAGAGAGACAGACAGACAGAGAGACAGACAGACAGACAGAGACAGAGGGAGACAGAGAGACAGATAGAGACAGACAGAGACAGAGAGAGAGAGAGAGAGAGAGAGAGAGAGAGAGAGAGAGAGAGAGAGAGAGAGAGGAGCTACTGATTTGACTTAGTCCAACAATTCCTGTCTACATCTGGAGAATCTGAGATCCAGTAGCTGCTCAGTCCACAAGGCTGGGTGCCTTGGTGCTGCCAATCAGATGCTGAAGGCCGGGAGAACCACAATACACATTGTAACATCAGAAACTGTTCCCTGAATGCTTTTAGAGGCTCATTATATTGGTTATTTCTAAATGACAAGCTCTCACAGGACCACCACTGTCCCTGTCTTCATTTCCTCCCCTCAACCCCCTGATTGTCTCTGAATGGGACCAACAGTGCAGAATCCTCAGCAGCCCGCCTGCTTTATTCCCTCCGTAGCCGAGGGCAGCCCTCCCACTCAACCCGAGTTAAGAGACATGTTGGGAGAGATGTTCCTGTTTGGGTTTGCAATGAGCTGCCTCCTCTCTTAGCAGAGTGGAGCTAAGTTGTTTGATCGTGGCCTTAGCCGCACACATCAATAATTAAGGGAAACATCTTACGAGCGTGCGTCTCTGGATTTTCTTTTTAATTCCTAGAGGAAAAAACATTTAATGAAACAGTCAAATAAAACCCGCTTTCCTTCAAAGCTGAATTTCAATGGGAACTGCCAACAGCATCTATAGAATCATCAAGAAAAATGTAATGAGAGGTGTCAAGATTGGATACACCTCCCTAGATGATCTCTCTCTCTCTCTCTCTCCCTTTCCCTCTCTTCCCCCCCTCTCTTTCATGTGTGGTCTATGATGTTTAGTGTCTTCCTCTAGCACTCTGAGCCTAGTTTTTTGAGGCAGCATCTTTCACTAAACCTGGAGCTCACCAATTCAGCAAGACCAGCTGG
Source organism: Peromyscus californicus insignis (assembly GCF_007827085.1). Lineage (NCBI taxonomy): Eukaryota > Metazoa > Chordata > Mammalia > Rodentia > Cricetidae > Peromyscus > Peromyscus californicus. The sequence continues at coordinate 145,706,079 of NW_026294595.1, forward strand.
TCAACCTGCTTCAGGAATCCCCCTTTCTCTGCTTCTATGGTGATATTTTATTTGTATTAAAATGTTATTTGTAGGTTAATAAATAAAGTTGCCTGGGGGTCAGAGCTATTAGCAAGCCATAGGAAAGCAGGGCAGTGGTGGCGTACTCTTGTAATTCCAGCACTTGGTAGGCAGAGCTGGGTAAGTCTCTGTGTGTTCAGGGATACAGCCATTATTGGATACACATGCCTTTAATCAATACCAATCATGGAAAACCTGGAGGCCTATACAGACAGGTCGTAAGGAGGCAGTCATGTGGTTGGGTTTACAACCAATGAGAAGGCAGAACAGGAACTCTATATAAAGACTTTAACACAGGGGTAGCTCTGGTTTGGAGAGGTAGGACCACCGCAGGAGGAAGGGTAAGGTTTTAGCTCTTAGCTCTGACCTTTTGGCTTTCTTCTTTGCATTGGTTCTGTGTTTCTTATTTAATAAGAACGTTGGTTACATCTACAGCTTCCCTAGCAGTCGGATTACAGGCATATGCCACCACATGCAGCTTTTTGACATGTGTTCCAAGAGTTCAGTCTTAAGGCCTCAAGCTTTGATGGCAAGCATGATCAGTGGGGCCATTTTTCTAGCCTATGTTGAACTATTTACAGGACAGAATATCAGCTCAAAGTGAATACAGATTCCCTGTAGGGCATGAGATAGTGTCCGAAGCTCAGCAAGGTTTTGTATAGACTTCTTAAGATAATGACTAAATTAGTCATGATAAGCTAAGTAATGCTTCAGCAACAAGTATTGTACAACCCAAATAGAGCTCAGGGTCAGAACACAATAAAAGTTTGCACAGTCGGTGCATCCCAGGCAGTTGTCCTCCATCTGGGTCACAGGGTCTCTAAGGTTACTGAGGCAGAGAAAGAAGCAGAGGACACACAATGGCTCTGAGCTGTACTGCCTCCCTTTGCCCTAACACATCCTACCACAGAAGACAAGTGTGGGGGCAGGAAGCAGAGTCAGGCAGCTTCTGCAGTCATTAGAGATGGGGTGCTAAAGACTTGATCTGCAGTCTGGGACCCAGGGATTTCCATGGGGGGTGGTTTTCCCTAGCCAAGCGTACCATTCTGTCTTCTGAGCTGTCACTAATTGTCATTCTCCTTCTGTTTTATTCCTTGCCCTGCCCCAACTCAATGACCCATATAATATATGGCTCTCAATATTTGGAATCCAAAAGGGACACTAAAATGGATTATTCTTTGGATCTGAGATTTATTAGGGAAGCTATTTACAACATGGAAAGATAGCATGGCAGGGATTCCGAGGAGCATTCAAGTCCATGAAGCATGTATGCATGCTCCTTGTATGTTTCAGAGGGTAGGTGGAGGAGGTGGGGGTCCCATGCCATTTAATTGATAGGTAGCCCATTGTCTTAGGGTTTCTATTGCTGTGAAGAGACACCATGACCATGGTAACTCTTATAAAGAAAAGCATTTAATTGGGAGTGGTTTACAGTTTTAGAAGTTTAGTCCATTATCATCATGGTGGGACATGGCGTGCAGACAGACATGGTGCTGGAGGTGCTGAGAGTCTTGATCTGTAGGCAGCAAAAGAAAAAAACTATATACCATACTTTGCGTAACTTGAGCATATATGACCTCAAAGCCCATCTCCACAGTGACACACTTCCTGCAACAAGACCATATCTCCTAATAGTGCCCCTCCCTATGGGCCAGACATTCAAACACATGAGTCTGTGGGGACCATACCTATTCAAACCACCACACCCATTGTACCGACTTGCATTCTGGTTGTTTCTGATTCACAAATGGCAGAGGAAGGGGCAAAGGTTCATTCTTTAGTTAATGTGCACCCCTTAACAGGGTGCCCCACCCGTAGCACCAGCTTGCTTAGGGTACTTGGTACACTTCCTTTGAAGAAGAGATTGAGGGTTTGCAAGGAGCCTTTCAGTAGGATGCTGATATCTCTTTTACAGTAACTGTGAGGGTAGGGAGAGGAAGATGCCATTACATGTAAGCATGGTTTGAATGACCCCCAGACCAAACCTAACATGTGTTACCTATGCTGTGCATCTATCCCTTACTAGTGTGGGCCAGGATGGCCATTTCCACTGTGTCTGCACAAGAGGCCACAAATGCATCTACAACATTAAGATTCAAGGTCATAGATGAGGTCTGTATCACCCCGTGGCATCACGGGCTACATCATACTGAACTCACAGGCTGACCGTTATTTGCAGAGCTGTGTGTTTACATGTCATGGCTGAAGTCAAGCTGTTATTATCTTTATTATAGCTCAGAATGATCTGGCATAAAATCAATGCGCCCATATGCTTCTGGTAATAAAACTTTCTGGGAATCATAGAGTAATTCAGTGGCAGTCACAAGGAACTCCTGCTGTGGCCTGCTGGGAGCAGACAGGAGGGTGTGTTTTTTGTTTATCTGGATATGTTTTGCTCCCAAAGTAGAAAGCATTGCCTTTTAGCTGCACACCCTGATGAATGTCCAGCTTTTGTTTGTGTGGATAGCTAAATCAATACTTATTCAGAATAAGTGATTAAATACAGCCTGGAGATGCCAGTCATGGGTCAATTCATTAAGAAGGCAGATCAGGGAAGGCACCATAGAGTAACACAAAGAATGTGGGTTGGAGCTAAAGGGGCAGAATTCCAGTTCTCACTGTGCCGCTAAGTGACTCTGTGACCTCTCCTTTGTGCTCCTGCATTTTCTCACGTGTATTATAGGAGATTAATCTGGAACATTCTAAAGCCCCTTTCTACACCACAATTCTTTCATTATATACTCTCTACAAAAGACACAGAGGAGTTAACCTGTTCCTCAGAAGACACTCTAAAATAAGTAGATGGTCTCTTTCTTTTGTTTGAGACGGGGCCTCATCTGTCCCAGGCTGGTCTTTAATTCACTAAGTAGCCAAGGATGGCCCTGACCTTCTCGTCCTGCTTCTGTGTTTCATCTGAAGTGTTGGGATGACAGGTATGTGTCACCAGGCCTGGGTGGAATCAGCGTTGATGCAAATGTTAAGCAGCCACTAAAAATGGTGAAATAATTAACAACATGGGAGAAATGAAGTATGCCTAACCTGTTTTTAAACATGTAAACATGAGAGGGGGAAGTAAGTCACGGAAATGGACAACTTCTCTTTCTGGGTGGCTTCTCGGTGGTGCTTATTTAATTCCTAATACCTTTTCAGTAATCTTTAAATTTTCTAAATGCTAGAATTAAAAAAAAGTCCCTTCTCATTGTCTTAAAATTTGACCGCTTACCAGATATCTAAATCTTAATGTCCTCTGGTGTCTCTCAACACACAAGGATACTAATCCCTCCTTCCCTTTTTCTAAAACATACATTTATAATTATAATGAAATAAAATTGATAAACAATATAACCCAGGATTGTCTATAACTACTGGGTGTGTGTGTATGTGATATAATCCAGGATTGTCTATGTTATAACTACTGTGTGTGTGTGTGTGTGTGTGTGTGTGTGTGTGTGCGCGCGCGTGCGCGCACGCAGTGAGGCCCTGTGACCTTGGGCCTGATCAGTTCATGTATGGGAAATGCTTGTGTCACGAGTCTCCCTCCTATCTCTATTAAATGCTTATGGAACTCACATCAATAGGACAACTGAGAAATGTCCCCATTATTCTTCTTTGGGGAAGAAATATCTGCAAGAATCTCTGTTCTGTGCTGATGCGTGCCATCCTCACCATTTCTTACCAGTCCCATATATCTCTCTCCTGTTCCCTGGGGACAGTGTATGCCATGTGCCTCTGCACTTCCCCATGTGCCAGCTCATCTATCTTGTGTGCCACATCTCCTGCTCCAGCCAAAATATCATCTTTCATCAGACCCAAGATATTTTTGACATTTAAGGTACACCATTATGTTATGTGCCCAAGAAAATTCAAATGCTGCTAAGAAACCTACAGCTTGTGATTAGATATCAGATGTGTCCTATTGCTGAGATACAAAATGGGAATTTAAGCCAGTGAAATGAGTTTTACCTTTGAAACAATTTGCAGGGCATGGGAGGAGCCGTTCTTAAGTGATGAAGGTGCAGAGACTCAGTGCCATGGGTTAGACAAGAATGCCGTATTTGGGGTAGCACTGATCTTAAACTGAGTGTGGTGATTAGGACTTGAGAGGATCAAACAAAATGATAGGCCACATATAGCCAAGGCTAGCTATGAATACCACCCAAGACAAAATCATAAACCTACTTAAAGCATCATGAGCTTTTGTGTTGTTTCATAACTCAGTTGTCCAGTGCTATGCCATGGACTTTGTATATGACAATGTCCAATGTCATGTTGCAGTGTCAAAATGGCATCACACTTATATACATCACACATGTGCCCTCAGTGGTTACTAGTGCCTATTTACTATAATTTATCAGGACACCTGTCACGTCACCTTCATTGTGAATCTGTCCTGGATATTACCACCAGAGCAGTCCCTTCTTTTGACCCAATAACAGTAATGTTCAAAGTCTCATTCTACCCATGTTTCCCAACCTTGATGAACAAGCTTTGAAGACAGAAAAGGTCATGTCACCTCAGGAACATGGACAGAAACACAGAGGGTCTTCAATCAGCCTTGGAAGCCAGAAGAAACCCTAGATGTTTCTTTTTCAAACTCTCCACACACTTCTGTCGAAATAGCAGAGTTCATCAGAGGAGGCCATCAGAGTGCTGTCATGTGGAAAGATGCAGGAGATACTGTCTGTCTTAGAACCTATGATGCTTGCCCTGTACCATTCTCCCAAACTCAGTAGCCATTAGGAATGTCAGAAGGTCCCTTAGATCCTGTCAAAGGCCACATAGGGATAAAAGTTGATGTTTGTGTGTATGTAAACACACACACACACACACACACACACACACACACACACACACACACACTCTTACCCCAAGGCTTGAAAGGAGAATTATCAATCAGTCAAGTCTAGAAACAGTGGCTGTCCCATACTCTGTGGTTACTCTACAGCAGGAACCTTGTAAGTGTTTCCCAGGCACGACCCTCTTCAGTCCTTGTGGAAATCCCATGAAGTAGGCACAGCAAAAATCCCAGTCCGCAGGGAGACACACTGACAGCTCATAGATGTGGGAGCTGAAACGGGCATTATCCCAGGGTCTTTGATGGATGCTCTCTTTCCCTTTCCTAGGCTCCTGTTCTCTATTTCTCCTCCCTCTCTCTTTCATGGGTTCTGGCTATGTTGCCTAGACTGGCCTTTATATCCCCCTGCCTCAGATGTCCAAGTAGGTGGACTGACAAGTACGTGCCATCATACCTGGCCACTGTGGTCTGTAATTCTAGAGTCCTGAATCTAAGTTAGTGACATCTCTTTGGCTTATTAAGTTAGTGTCAGAACCAAGTCTGTAATCAGGCTTTTCTCTGGAATGTTGACTGGTTTCTCTGCCAATGATCTTTCCCATTCTGGGATTTAGATATACTGTATTTGTTCATTTTTTCTTTTTCTTTTTGTTTCTTTTGAAAAAGAGTTCCTTTGTCCTCCACAGAGCCGTGTTTGAAAGACAGAATGATCTGCTGACAGAGAGCTTAGTCCTAGAAAGCAAGCCAGACTGAGAGGAGAGAGGGAGAGGAAGCTAGATTCCATTAATGCTCCAATCCAATTCCATACTGGGATAGTGTTCTGGAAAGCAAAGAGAAACAGCTCTCAGATGAACTCAGCATCATTACAGCAGGCATATGGCTCCCCTAGATAAACAGTCAGGCTCTGATTTCTCTCCTAGGAAAAGCACAACAGTGTTGTTTTACATTTGATGGCTTGAAGTCCAGTGAAATCAAAAGCAAGGCTTTTGTTGGGTCTTTGTGGATTTCAGTCCCTTTATTCTGTTCTCTTCTGCTCCCCTGTGAGGCACGCTCTTGAAAACTGCAAAAATTAGGAAAATTGTAACCAACAGCTTCGTAAATATGCAGGTCATTTCCCTTCCTCATTTCCTTTGAAAAGATGGCGGTGTGAATTTGCCAATTCATTTTCTGTTCCCCCCACGAGGCAGGGCAGAAACAGCGGAGCTATCTGTTAAGAAATGCGTGGAGCTGCCAAAACCCTGCTGAGCAGGGCTCAACATCTGGAAATCAGACTGTCGCCAGGGCAGGGAGTGAGGAAGCTAATTCTCCTGCTGTTAGCTGCAGATAAAGCCTTGCTCATTAAGGCTCGGAGTGATGTCCAGGGAATTCAATTTGACTGCTCAAACTCCTGTCATCTGGTAGGGGTCTTGCCTCGTGTTCCTAAAGTCTCCCAAAGGAGCATGTGACGCTGTTAAGCGATGGGGATGACACCCTCTATGTTGAGTTCCTCAGTTAAAGACACTTTGTTTAAACACACAGTCATTGTTGGATTTATAGTCCATGTTTGCTCGGAATTTAACCTAAATAAAATGTTCTTGTTAGCTTTTCAGTTGATGTCTGCAATGATTCGTCTTTAGTCTAATGTAGTTTTTGATTTTCTTTGGATTATAAAGAAGGATTTGAACTGCTTCATAAATTTTGACAACGAAATCCATGATGGTAGATGCTAGCCACCTTAAAGCATTCCATGTTTGCCCCTCTCCCCATGTCTGTCCATAGCATACTACAGCTGTGAATTGATAATAAGGAGCTGCGCTTGGTGGTACATGACTCAATGCCAGCTGTCAGGAGGTTGGCATAGATAGATTGTGAGTTTGAGGCTAGCCTGAGTTATAGAGCAAGACCTAGTTTCAAAAAACCCAGGCCTGAATGTAGCAGGGCCCTTGCCTGCTGTGGGTATCTGTGCATGGCCCTGGGTTTGATTCCTAATGCCGTGGAAGAAAGAATGTAAAACTGTGTAATTTAAAGCATGAACTGATAACATAACATTTTCCTCCAGGGTTCAGTTCTAGTTCATTATTCAACAAGCACTAGCCACCAGGCAGCACGGACCCTAATCTTTGGAATCATATTGCTCCGTTATTAAATTAATGGTTAACATTCGTTGACAAAGAGTGTTCAGTCAACATCTGGATGAACAGAATTCTGTTGCTCTTAGAGAAACTGTATGGAGTGAGTGCATTTTTACCCACTTGTGATCATTTATTTGTTACTGGGTGCTATCTTCAGTAAGTATGAAGCTGAATAGCTAGCTTCTGAGCAGGCGCTGGTGAACTTAGGCCATGTTAATGATATACATTAACACTCCATATATTTAAAGGATTAAAATGTGGCTAATTATAATTATATATAATGATGTTTGTATTACCATATATAATTATAAAACAATAAATAATTCATAATTAATGTTCATGAGTTAGCAAGAGGCTGCACACAATTAGCAGCGACAGAAAACACACAGGAAGTGTGCATTTATGCAATTCCACGCATTAATGTTTAATGGACTTTGCAGGAAATGGCTAGACATTAAGTATATCAGCCTCCCAGGACACAGGCTTATATCTGTTAACCATCCCCAAACCATGTCCTTTCCCAGTCAGTCTTTACCTCCACTTGTATCAAACAAGGATGACAATTGTCAAACTCCTGCTGTTTCTAGGGCTTTCTGGCAGTGAACTCATACCATTCTTTTGTCTCTCACTCGACAAAAATGCCTCGTTTTGAGATTAAAGTGTGATTGCATACAATCGTTGCTTGTTCTTTTCATTGTTTGGAGCACTACATTGCATGCGTTGTATTTTTTCCTATTTTCATTTTCAGTGGACTTTTGTGTTGTTTCTGGTTTAAGGTTGTTATAGATAAGCCACTGTGAGAAAATTGCTAGATGAGTCATGTTGTTTTCACTTCAACAAATGTATGGAAGTGGAATTACCTGGTCTTGTGGTGGGGTACACACAATTTTATGTGGGACATGCAGATTATTTTCTAAAACAATTGGACTACTTCCCTACCCTAGACATCAACGTGAGTTCTAGGTGCTCCACAGCCTTTTCAGTGTTTGATGATGTCATTCTTCCTTGTTTCAGCATTATTGGATTCATACAGGGACATCTTGTTGTGACTATGTTCTGTTTCCCTGATGAATACATATAGTGTGCTTATTGGCTATGTGTGTGTGTGTGTGTGTGTGTGTGTGTGTGTGTGTGTGTGTGTGTGTGTGACATGCATGTGTGCGTGCAGGCAGGCATAGGCCACAATGTGCACATGGAGGTCAGAGGACAACTTGCAGCTCTTGGTTGTCTTACAGTTGCAGAAGTCTTGCCTTCCACCATATGCTTCCCAGGAGGAGTTGAGTTCAGGCGGTCATGTGGCAGCAAGCATCTCCATTGAGCCATCTCATTGGCCTGGTTAATCTTATTTTCGTCCTTTTAGTTTATTAGTATCTTTGTCTTGAACAGGTATCTCTTGTGAATAACACAGAGTTGGGCCCTGATTTGTTAATATCTCATCTAATGGGTCTTTCCCTTCTGTTCAATATGTCTAGTTTGTTAGCATTACATAATTCAGTTATTAACATGCTTTGTTTTATGTCTACTGACTTGCTTCATTTTCTCTTTTCCTCACTTTTCTTTGATTTTATTTTCTTCTATTTCTACTTTCTTTTGAATTGGACACAGGCTTTTAAACATGCATTTGATTTTGTATTTTCTTTGGTATTTGTTCCTTTGGACTTTGTTTTTATAGTGATTACTCAGGATAACAATAAACATCCTTAACTTACTATAGTCTACTCGAATTAACTTTGTATCAACTCAAATATAACTTTAGGATTCTATAGGAGTATGCTCCATCTGTCTTCATCAAACTTTATTTATTTTTATTTTTAAAAGTTTTATTTATTTTTATGTGCATGGATGCTTTGCCTGCATGCATGTCTGTGCTACATGGTACAGTGTCCCCTGAGGTCAGAAGAGGGCACCAGATTCCCTGGAACTGGAGTTACCAACATTTGTGAGCTTCCAGGCCAGTTCTGGGAACCAAACCTTGGTCCTCTGTACAAGCTTCTGGTGTTCTTAAACACTAAGCCATCTATTCAGCCTCTTATTTTTATTTTCTGATGGCTTTTTACTTCATCATGGCCAACTTCAGAATCTCTTCCTTGTTATCAAAGTCAACAGAAAAATTGTTTTTACTTAACCAGCAATGACTTTATTTTAGTTCTGGTCAGGAATTATGGTAGGTTTGATTTGGGAGATTTAAAATTACAAATGATGTTGTCCCTGATTTCAGGCTCACTCTCTGTGGGAGAGAACTCAATGTGGACACAAAGCCATAGTCCATAAAAGACAGTGACAACAAGTCATGGTGGAGGATTGGGTTTCTTGTAGTCCAGAAATCCCTTTAGGTGTCTAAATGATACCCAATGTGGCTAGCATCCACAGAATATGGGAGGGCGAAGAACAGAATGGTCACAGTAGGAGACAGAAGGAGCCAAGAAATGTGGCTTTGGGGATCTTCTAAACAGATGTCTGTTCCTTCAACTAAGTCTTCACCTAGTATGACCAAGGAGACCACTCTGAATGTAGAGTCAAACAAACAATTTATCCAACACTTTTAAAGAAAGCTTGTCATGACAAAAAGGTAATTAACATATTATTGGCTTCAGAGATCTTGCATAAAAGAGTGTTATAAGCTTAGCAATCATGCTGACCATGTCAGGATAACATCTCTAAGAATGTGATACCCTTCTTCAGAAGAATGCCATCATTTGTTTGCAGGGCTCCATGAGGCAGAGGCTCTCTCTGTAGCTCAGGCCACACTAGCCTTGGGCTTGCATTGCAGTTCTTCTGCCTCTCAAGCCTAAGATTATAGGGATGGGCAGCCTTGAAAACACCATTTTAACTGTGCACGGTGTTGCATTTTTAAATATAATACCTTGACAATTTTCTTGAGTGAAGATAGATTTATTAGTTTGTTGTACTTATCTAGTAGTGAAATCAAACATCAGAAATAAGATGTAATGAATTCTCAACCCCCTTTTCACAAACAGAGAATCTGAGACTAAGAGAAAGGACTCCAGCTGGAAGGCTTTGTAGAGCAGAAATTGCACATTTGTTTCTGCTTGGCTTAAATTAAAGGAAAAAAAAAAAAACGTAAATCATAACCAGACTCTATAAGTTAGTGATTCATATAATAGAACCAAAATTTTTAAAAGAAAATAAAACATGGTTTATCAACATTAGGATGTAGAAGATAAAGTCATAACTATTTTCAGATTCATTTATCCTAAAGATCTAAGTGAGGAAAAAGTTGAACTTAGAGTAAATGCTGTAAGATGCCGAATAAAACAAGTTGACAAAAATCAATAGCTTTTCCATGTGCTTTAAGTGGTGTTAGAAAACAATACCGCAGGGTAAAATCTAAGTCACAGTGATATAAAAAATGAGGAGAGAGATTAATACATACAAATAAGCTTAGGAGAGATGCACAATCAAACTAAACATGAAAATAAAAGCAAGATGTTTCCGAGGAACGTAAAGGAAAATAGGAATAAAGGAGAGCTACAGCCTTTGGATTAATGCAAATTAAAATGAGAAAATGTGATCTGAGTCATCGCCCACTCATTAAAACCCAGGTTCTGATTGGCTTAGTTTATCAGTACTGTGAACTGAGCAAATTCCCAAGGTGAAAAGACAGGGCACCTACAGGTTTGTTAATAGACATGTTGGAACAAGGAAAAGGTATAGATAGTGCTGCTGATGGAGTACATCAGCCTTCAAGTCTTCCAGAAAGGGATGACTTCCTTTATAGATTATGACATTATGTGTCTAGTAATTTTCTCACGGAAGCAGACACACACACACACGCACACGCACACGCACACGTACACGTACACGCACGCGCGCACGTGCGCGCACAGTTGCAACTCTGACTGTAACATTTTTTTTTTTCAGATAGATTTTCATGCTCACAAATAGGAACTAGTGCTACAGTGATTGGCAACTAGCTGCCCTGGTGTGCGTGCTGTAGGATGAGTCAGTCTCATTACCTACCGATTCATTAAGCTTTCCTCTCAATTGTGCTGCGGGGCTGAGCTTCAATAAACAAGGACATGACCACATTATCTTCTCACACAGTAGTCCTGGGCAACAGGAGCCCTAGAACTGCCTCACGGCTTGTCTGGGTTGTGAACTTAAGTGAGTGATATTTTTAAACCCAAAGTGAGAGAGAGAATGGCGAAGCTGGCTGTGACTCAGACATCGGGCAGCTACAGCTGTTGCACTCTTGGCTGCTCCCAGAAAAGCAGAAGACGTTTTCTTTGTTTTTAGTAACTCCTGACATTTTGTTTCCCCAGGCTTGACTATTGTAAACAGCCCACCTAAGCTTCGATGTCCAACTGTACTCACAGTGTAAATTTGGGCAAGACAGCAAACTGAAAACAGACAGAGTGAATTTTAGGCATTACTGACCATACAGTCTCGACCCAACCCCTCAGACCTTCAGTTGGGCTTATCTCAAAAACTATATGAGATGGGGACTAGGATTTGGTTTGATCATTATAGTTTATCAATTCTCAAATTGTATTTACTAATTTCCACTGGCCAAAATTATTAGTCAGGTGTTTAATGGCATAGGAGCCAGGAGCTGGGCCTTGGGGCTAGCCAAATCAGCGCTATTGCACTAGACATGTGTCTTACTGGAAAGTGGACCTTGGTGGTTAATTAAGCTACCCAATTTTAGTCTTTTCTCCTATAAATGGAGATCTTAACCGCAGTAGTTACTTTTCTGTTGCTGTGATAAAACACCATAATCAAAGGAAAATTGAGAGAGAGAGAGTTTATTTTGGCTTACTATTCCAGTGAGACAAGCGTCCCAAGTTGCCAGCCCTGAAAGCATGGGCACGCAAGCATCACTGAATGGACTAAGCAGGCTGTATTTATATATTTATGAGTGCATATGTGGATATGTAACAATAACAACTGAAGAAGAGAAAGCCAGGAATTTGAGAAGGACCTTGGGAGAGAGTGTGGAAGGAGGTAGAGGAAGGAAATGATGTAATTATATTTTAATAGTAATAATAATAGCTGGGCAGTGGTGGTGCACACCTTTAATTCCAGCACTTGAGAGGCAGAGGCAGGCAGATCTCTGTGAGTTCAAGGCCTGCTTGATCTACAGAGCTAGTATCAGGACAGAAACCCTATCTCTAAAAATCAAATGATAATAATAAAAATAAAATAATAATAATAATATTATTATTATTAATAATAATCTGAATCCATCATGGTGGGGAGGAATGGCAGCAATTGGTAGCATGAGTAGGGATCTGAAAGAACAGAACTCATACTGCAACATGAAACAGAGAGACTGAACTGGAGGTGAGGCAATGCTCCAAATCCTCAAAGCCAAACTCTAGTGATGGGCTTCTAACAGCAAGGCTGTACCTCCTACATTTTCATAGCATCCACCAAACAGTACTACCCACTGGGGACCAAGTGTTCAAATAACAAGTATGTGGGGGACATTCTCATTCAAACCACATTAACTAAGTTGGACTGTTGTAAAGATTGAGTGATATCCCAGGCATTAGGACTACAGCTCAGTGACTGAGTGATATCCCACACATAAGGACTATAGCACAGTGAGTGAGTGATATCCCACAGATAAGGACTGTATCACAGTGACTGGGTGAGATCCCACACATAAGGGCTATAGTGCAGTGACTGAGTGAGATCCCATACATAAAGACTATAGCACAGTGACTGAGTGAGATCCCAGACATAAAGACTATAGCACAGTGACTGAGTGAGATCCCACACATAAGGGCTATAGTGCAGTGCTTGGCACTCAGTTTATGCTCAGTAAACAGATGCTTGTCACATGCTGAACTTGGGAGAAAGAAGAAGAAGAAGCAGAAGAAGAAGAAGAAGAAGAAGAAGAAGAAGAAGAAGAAGAAGAAGAAGAAGAAGAAGAAGAAGAAGAAGAAGAAAGTGGCACCATGGAACTCTTGTGAATACCACATTATCTGAACATAGGACTACAGTGCTCTGTAGGTTGTTACAATCTCCCTCACCAGGTACCTTTTTGCTTAGAATTGCAAAAAGTGGCAATTTCATCATTCCCACATTCCAACATATACGCAGGAACATGACTGTAGAAGCATTCAACTGTGAAATAAGAAAATGTTGCCACCATTAGCCAAAGAAGGACAGACAAATGCTTAAGGAGCTTCTCCCAAATTCTGAGACTCACCAAGATGTTGTGTCATAGAGTGATGGCCACAGGGGCCAGTTACAGCTACTAAACTTTCAAAATTTAGGTTGGTGAGGTCACTGCAGAGTTGCTGAGCTTCCTACCCCAAATTGCTTCCTTGGGACTCTGGAAGCCCACTGGGGCATCCTTCAGCCACACAAAAATACCAAGGCTGCCACATTCTGGCAGATCTCAGAGGCCCAATTTTGTTTCTACCAGCAATTTGTCTCCCACAAAATAGTTGTAATGGATTTTTAGTAGACTTTACCCTAATCGTGTATATTTTATCATGGTGGGTTTGGCTGTTGTCTTTCAGTGTGGAAACCTGATACCCTGGGGTTCCACTGTCACAAGTGCACTGCCAATCTTTATAAGTACCAATGAGATAAACACTTGGTCCTGTGTAGTTGGAGTTTTCTTTGGACTGCCAGCTCACAAATAATGACATAGAGACTTATTATTAATTATGAAAGTTTGGCCTTATCTTAGGCTTTTTTCCACTGGCTCTTATAACTTAAATTAACCCATTTATTTTAATCTACGTTCTGTCATGTGGCATTACCTCTCTTTCATCTTGCACCTCCTGTTTCCTCTCTGTCTGTCTGGTGACTCGGCCCTTCTTCTTCCCAGAGTCCTCTCTGTCCCTGGAAGTCCTACCTAACCTCTTTCTAGCTATTGACCATTCAGATTTTTATTACTTCAATCAGAGTAAGATATCTTCACACAGTATACAAATATCCCACAACAGTCCTGCCTTCTGTGTGGTCACCATGGTCATGACTCATGTGTGAGGATTCTGTCAGTGGTTTTGCTGACCCAAAAGCCCCCTCTCTCATGAATAGGCACCCATGCCCACTGGACAATCAGGGAGAGTATGGTTTCCATAGGGGTCCCTTGGTCTAGACAGCAGCCATGAATTCTTTTGATAGAGTTTTCTTTCTCCTAGTTTGAAGCATGCCAATCATTTGTTAAACTGAATTTTTAATGAATGTCCTTCTAGTGGGGTAACCTGCAACTGTCCTCGTTGTCACCTCTGTAGACCACGTGCCACTTCCCACCAAGGTCTTTTCTCTAGGTTGCTATTCTTTAATGTCATTTCTAGTCTGTTCTGACTATCCAGTCTGGAAATACAGAAGAGGCACCTTCTCCTATGCTGTTCTTCTGATTTGACTTCTAGGGAATCTCTATAAGCCTGGGCTTGAAACTATTCTGACATAGTCACAATCCCTCCTAATGCTCACAACGTGGCAAGAATTTAGAATTGGCCTTTCTGATTTGCTCTATTCTTTGGAGACCTGACTTTGACCAATTCCAGAACTTTGTATTACATGCATGTAATGTCTTTGGCTAACAATGCCCATAGGAAGTAATTCTCTACTTATTTCTGTTTGTAAATCTACTTATTTTCTCTAGCCATATTATAGGGTATTTCAACACATGGAGCTAAAGAAATTGACTATATATATATGAAGACAACTTAGTTATAGTGAGAATGAGAATAAGCATGTTGAACAGGCTGTGTAAAAGTCAGAATGTGGGAATATAAGAAAGAGAGTCATTTCAGACCAAAACATGAGGTAATGCACAAAATCTGAATTTTGCAGCTGTTGAAATGTTACTAAAGGGGTGATAATGGGGCTTCAGGATCAGCAGACTTTTCCAGTTAGTAAATATTTTAGGATTTTCAGGTTACACATTCTGTCTCCACTAGTTGTGTTTACAGGTAAGCAATCATAGACCATGTTGTCCATGAAGGAGTTTGGCAGTGTTTCAATAAATCTTTATTTACAAAAATATGTCTGGGGCCAGATTTGGGCCACCAGAGACAAACTTTGCTGTCTGTGACATTTTTGATCTCCTACAAAGCAGAAGACACTGTCTTATCCTACTACTTAGAAATAGAATGCTTTCTATATCTATCTTGTTTTCAAATTTGATCAATAGCCATCTTAAAAGTAACTTAGGCAGTTGTGTTGCTTGGAAATTGGTAGGTTTACTTTCTCTTTCTTGGCATGTAATACTAATATATTCCCTCAAACGGTCAAACCTAAAAGTAGTTATTTCATTAAGACATCAATAATAATACAGTTCCTAAATTCTAGCTGTGGCCATGTAGGCAACCCAGCCAAGCCATTAAGGAGTAGGAAGGTTTAGCAGCTCCATTGTATTGTAATCCAGGCATTGCTTATAGGCTCTCATTATCTGACATGCTCACTAGTGACCCCTGTATGCTTTGGATGGATGCTGTGATGGACATAATGAGTTTGAGGGAACTGAGTGTCCAAGGTGATAGGTGAGGTGTGCAGTGTACAAATCTGGCAGGATCTGAAGCCTGTGTTCTGATGTTCACATTGGTTCTATGGAGGCTGGAGAGTTGGCTGAGCACTAGTTGCTCTTTCAGAAGACCAGGGTTCAGTGCCCAACACCCACATGGTGTCTCATAACTATCTATAACTCCAGTTCCAGGAGCTCCAACTGCCTCTTTGGACCTAGGCAGGCACCAGGCACATGTGATGCACAGACATACATACAGGCCAAACACCTATACCAATTAAATAAGATTAATAAAAATTTAAAAATTCATGTTGGCTGAGGTGCAGGCTCTGGGTGTCCCCAAACAGACAAATCAGTAGCTTCAAATTCCACTTTCTAAATGGTTAGGGAGGTGTGATATCCATGCTCTCTAATATGCCTTCAAATGTCCACCTGAAATGACATTCAGCCACTTAAGCAAATATGCCTTGAATAGGTGCCATATTTCTGTTCTGTTCCAGTGACCTGGATATCTTGTATTTGTTTTCTAGAAATAATGGTCTGCATTTTCCATGGAACTCAGAAAACACCCGTTACTCTGTAGAAAAAATTGATATAGGGATAAAAATATTCTTGTAAAAACAGTGCGAGTCACAAAATTTCAATAATTAACACTTGTGTGCACGCTTTATTTATTTATCCATTTAATTAGTTAGAGATAGCATCTCCCACATAGCTACACTGGCCTGGTAATCATTGCATAACCTGGAGTGGCCTTGAATTCATAGCAATTCCTCTGCCTCAGACTCAAGTACACAGGTCACTGATGTGTAACAGTGCATAAGAAGATGATTTCTCTTTTTAAAATGTGTGTGTGCGCGTGCATGCGTGTTATTGTTGTTGTTTTTGAAAGAGGATCTCACCATATTGCCCTGGCTAGCCTAGAACTCACCATGTAGTCCAAGCTGACCCAGGAAATACAGCAACTTTCCTACTTCAGTCTCCCAAATGTTTGGGTTGTAGGAGCACATCACCACAGCCAGATGCAAGCTGCAAACTCTTGTATGCAGTATCATCATGACTAAAATAAATCACGCTAAAACTTAGGTGGGGGTAACATTTGGAAGGAAATGTTATCCTGGAAGAACTAAAATAAACAAACAAATAAATAAATAAATAAAATGTTTTTTCCCTTTTATTTTTTAAATTTAGTAACTAAAAACAAAGTCCCAATTAATGGCCCAAATGAGTTGACCAAGGAAGTTAGTAAGGGAGAAAAGTATAAGACAAGTTCCCCTGGGCCAGAGTTGAGCTAGGCAGGGGTTTCATAGATGCAGCAGCAGAAGCCAAACATTGTGCCAGCAGAAATAGAGAAAACCAGTGAGAACAGAGTGATGTCACAGGAAGAAGAGTCACAGAGCTAAAGGGAAACAATGCAACAAGTGTGGGCACCACCCTAACCAGGGATGCGGGAGGCTTAGCAACTTTCTTATATCAACCAGGAATGACTTGGAGTCAAGACGCCTGCAACATTTTGTTCAAAAAAGTTTTGTGTGCATTCATGTGTGTAAATATGAGTGCACATGGTATGTTTGTAGAGGTCAGAGAACAACCTTGGGTATCAGTCCCTGCCTTCTGCTTTATTTGAGACTGGCTTTCTTTGGTATTTACCACTGTGTACTCCAGGCTAGCTGGCATTCCAGCTTCCCAGGTCTCTCCTGTGTCCTCCTATCTTACCATAGCAGTGCCGAGATCACAGATATGTACCCAGCTCTATGTGGGTTCTGGAGGTTCAGATTCAGGTCCCTATCTTTAAATGGCAAGTGCTTTACCCAGTGAACTACTTCCCCAGTCTAGCTGTTTCTTCTCTCTGTTTTATAAATTGATAAAAATTTCTTAGAGAACTCCCTCTGGTGGTTGACCCACACACGTACTCCAGCACACACACACACACACACACACACACACACACACACACACACACACACACGTGCACACGCACACGCTCACTGGATACTATAACAAAGCTTGCATAAGTAACTGCTAGCTTTCCTAGGCTGGTGGTATAGGTAGCCACCCCTGTCCCATGCCAAGAAGAGAGCATGCATTGCTCTAACATCCCTAGGGGGAATGCAACCCTTAGGGTTACTGTACTGTCAAGACCACATGCAAAGGGAGCAAAAGAACCTTCATTGGGAACAGGGGGCTGGACATGAGTAGTCAACAACATTGTAACCTCTACCAAGAGCATTCCCCTCAAATCATTAATTCACAAATGGTTCCATGTTTATATTTGGGTTTGTCTAGGTAAACAGAAGATTTTATCATCAAAGAGTAACCTGCTTATTCTATTTGGCCAAATCTGATCTCAGATAATTAGCTTTCAGGCTCCCAAATTATTCCTAAAATGCAAATTGACTTCCTAATTTCCCCATCCCAAACAGTGGTGAGATATAATTATGTACCATTAAACACCTGCTAAGCTAAAGTGGATGGGTGGGGGAGTCAAGGAATATGGAGGAATTGAACATTGCTATTGCGATGATGGGAAACTCATTTTCATTATCTGAAAACTACAGGATGAGGTGGATGTCTACACCATAGTCTAGGAAAATCAGCAATCGGATGTGTTTGCTGTGCTATAGCATCCAATGTGCCTGTGTGGTGTGAGAGTGTGCATGCATGTGCGGAAGCCAGAATCTGATATCTGGTGTCTTCCTCTATGGTTTTCTATATATAATCTTGGAATAGGGTCTCTCACTGAATCCAGAGCTTACTAGTTGGGTTGACCAGTTGACCAGAGCTTACTATCTGGGCTGACCAGTTGACTGGTAAGCTCCAGAGAGCTGACTGTCTCCCGTCCCCCAGCATCAGGGTCACAGGTATGAAGATCATGTCAGGCCTTTACATGAGTGCCAGGGATTTGATCTCAGGTCCTTGTGCTTGTGAACTGGGCACTTTACCACCTGTGCCAACTCCCAGTTCTATCTGGTGTTTCTACTGCACCTACAACATGTGGCATTCTAATTAGGCTCAGCAAACTCAACAAACATAATGGTATTTCAAGTCAGATCACATAAGTGAAGAACCAGGAACTTCCTTGTCAGTTCTAACATCAAGGTAGAAATCATCCATTAATTCAATATTTTATGACTATCTATGGTGTATAAGAAATTAGGCTACCTTTGGGGTGAGATGGGAATGGAAAAAACAAAGATGGTTCTAGTCTGAGAGAATTCAAGTTCTTTATCCAACACAGTTACTGGGCGTGGATAAAGCATCATCCTTCTTTCCAGAGTATAAAATAAAATGAAATATTAAAAAAAATCTCAATGGAAGCTGGGCAGTGGTGACACACACTTTTAATCTCAGCACTCAGGAGGCAGAGGCAGGCAGATCTCTGTGAGTTTGAGGTCAGCCTGGGCTACACAGTGAGACCCTGTCTTCAAAAACAACAACAACAACAACAAAAGAACCCCCCCCCCCCAAGTTCTCAATGGTTTCCGAATGCATTTCCCTGGCTGGCAGTATTAACCTGACCTGGGAATTTGATGTAAATACCATCACAGTGTCCTTTCCAGACATAGTGAATGGGAAATTCTGATATTTTTAAAGATTCATTTCATTCTCTCTCTCTCTCTCTCTCTCTCTCTCTCTCTCTCTCTCTCTCTCTCTCTCTCTCTCTCTGTGTGTGTGTGTGTGTGTGTGTGTGTGTGTGTGCATGAGTGCAGGTACTTGCAGAAATCAGAGGTGGGCAATGGATCTCCTGGAGCTGGAGTCTACAGGCGATTGTGAGCCATCCAATGTAGGTGCTAGGAATGGAACCCTGGTCCTCTGGGAGAGCATTATGTGTTATTAACCACAGAGCCATCTCCCCAGCCCCTAACACTGTGTTAGTAAACCCTCCTAGTAATTCTGACCTGCCTCATATTTAGGGGCAACTGTTACATGGGGAAAAACAGCCTTCCCACCAGGCTAATGAGTCTCAATTACAGGCCTCAGAGTATTTTAAAAGTTCTTGGACTGGATTATACTGATAGGATGCCTGTCTACCATGCATGAAGCTCTAAGTTCTACCCTTAGTCCCCCACAAAAAAAATCCAGATGTGGTGACACACACCTGCAATGTTAGTACTAGAAGTCGAATGCCATCCTCAGCTATATCACAAGTTTAAGGCTAGCTTGGGATACACAAGACCCTATTTCAAAGTACTGAAGTAAGTACACAGTCATTCTTGATACCCTTTCCAACTCAGTCAACTCTCAAGGGATGAGGCATAGCCTCTTCTAATAGGAAGACACATAGATGTTTGCCTTTTTACTCAATTCTCCATGTGATTTCACCGCTAATCCAGAGTTTGCTAAACTCGACCCCCTACTTCTTGATGTTTTTTGGGTCTCAAAGTATAGTTCAGTCGAGGAAGAGGAAAGAAGAGTGTAGCATGGTCTTTGAATATTGTATACCAGACACAGAGCAAGAGTCTAAAGAGAGAAAGGACAAGTGAAGGAAGAGAAGATGGAGGAGCAGAGGGTAAAGATAGCCAAGAGAAGCAACCGAACAGTGGCTGTGTTGTTTTAGACTCTCTACAAATAATATCTGTTAGGTTTCACGCTTTGAACTTTTGTTCCCCGCTGGCCATGTGAATTTGAAGGCCATGGAGTCTTTGGAGGCAGGATCTGACTGGTGCTAGAAGCAGACTAGTGGAGGTTAGAGCTGCCCCTGGTTCTGATCTACTCTCTACTTCCTGTTGACCACCATGCAAATAGCCCCACAGCAAGCTCCCACCATCATAATCCAAGGCCCTGCTGCTGCCACGCCTTCCTCACCAGGATGGGATAAAATCTTGCTGAAACCATAAGCCACAATAGACCTTTACCCCCTTTGGTCATTTCTGTATGCCCATTGGCAAGTTACTCAGGCGCTCTCTCTCTCTCTCTCTCTCTCTCTCTCTCTCTCTCTCTCTCTCTCTCTCTCTTTCTCTCTCTGTAAAATGGAGGTACTAGGGACTGGAGAGATGGCTCAGCTCTGTAATTAATAGTTACTTTTCTGTTGCTATGATAAAATACCATGACTCAAAGTGTCTTATAGATGAAAGTTATTTTTGGAAGAATCTGTGGTGCTAAGGAAGGTATGGGAGCAGGTAGCCAGAAAGCAAGATGCTGACTGATAACATTCTGTAACATAGGAAGCTGAGAGAGATAAATAGCTAAGGGGTGAGACTATGGACTTTCAAGGCCCACTCCCAGTGATGTACTTTCTCAAGGCTGTACTTCCTAATGGTTCCATAACATCTTCAAACAGTGAAACCATTGGGGGACCAAGTCTTCATGTACCTGAGCTTATGTGTATATTTCTCATTCAAAGGACCATAAAGCATTTGCTACTCTTATAGGGGACTGGGTTTAGTTCCCAGCACCCATGTTGGGCAGTCAGCGATTGCCTAAAACTCCAGCTCTTGGGAATCTACTGCCCTCTTCTGGCCTCTGCTGGCAACTGCATTCATGTGCATGTACCCACATATAGACACACATACATACACATAATTAAAAATGATAATAATAAAAAACAAAACAGTGATGTTAATAGCACCTAGGCTTTTGCAAGTACAAAGGAGCTGATGGGCACAGTTAGGACAGGGCTAAGGTCATGGTTAGGTGCTAGTATATTCACAGGATAATAAATACTGTAATGGTATTCCAACACTTTACAGCAGGTTCCCATCATCCAAAGAGCCACTCAGTGAAAGCAGAGATGTAAATGTAAACAAGCTGGTCACAACAAGATGAGATTAACACCAGTACAGTGGACTTCAGGAGAAATTCTATCTCAAGACATTGAGGTTAAAGTTAAAAGCATGCCTTTGTTTCTGAAATGTCACTTTTAGGAATCCTTTTCAGAGAAATGAAAAAAAAATTCAATGGACCTGTTAAGTACAGTTTCTTACACTCAGCTCTGGGGAGGAGGATGATTAAAAATAGAGAGAAATTGGAGAGGATCATGGAAGGAAGATGAGGAAGAGAAAGGAACCAGTCACGGGAAAAAATAACCCACAAGAGAATACCACAACACCCACTAATGATGAGACTATTGAACTAAGCGGGGTGCATTCATAATGTAGAATGTTCTGCAGCTACCTAAAATTAGTTTTCTCTGTATATAAGTGTCTGTCCACAGCAGTACTAAACCAAAAAGAAAAAAAAAAGGAAGCAAGTTTAAAGTGTAGCTTTTTACATGGTAGGGTGCCACTTAGCAAACAAAAACGTATCTAAAGATTTGTATACATTTGCCTAAAATGGAAAGAGGTGGGTAATGCTCTGTATTGGTTTGATTATAATATTGCTTCATGCTTAGAATTAGAAACTAGATGAAAGTTGCCAACTTTTGTTAGTTTGTTCTTGTTTTTGTCTCTTAGATGGAGGAAATAACATGTGAGGTAGATAATGGCAAATTTTTAATTTGTTGAGCTATAACTTTTATATATTTAACCACATCTCTTACAAGTTCAGCTGAGTCTTTTATATGCTTAGGCCTCATATAGCTAACTATATCCTTTATATGTTTAACTCTACCTTTGGTTTGTGGAACTACATTCTTCCCACCATGTTCTGCAGGGCAGAGTCCTCATTTTGTCATTCCCAGTCTCCACCACAGACCGAAGCTCATGGGTAATGGGAACTTGAGTGTGTTGTGTTGAGTTGCACTAGTGGGAATCCAGAGAGCAGAGAGTTGACATCTGGCATGTCAGGACCACCCACAGTGAACAAATCCAGAATTATTTCCCCCTCATTGCTGTGACCAAATGCCAGATGACAGACAACTTAAAAGTGGAAGGCTTTACCTTGGCTCACAGTTTACAGGGACACATTACTCCGCTGTGAGGAAGGAATGGCAATGGAAGTCGGAAGTGGTAGGTCACACTGAATCTGCAGGAAGAAACAGTGAGATGTTGGGGAATATCATTTCAAGGTGTGTTACTTCTGTTTATGTTGCATTTGTTTAACTCTGTGAAGCTGTGTTACTGTGTCTGACTACAACACTTGATGGTCTAATAAAGAGCTGAATGGCCAATAGTGAGGCAGGAGAAAGGATAGGCAGGGCTGGCAGGCAGAGAGAATATATAAAGGGAGAAATTTTGGAGAAGAAGTGGCCAGAGAAGGAGGAGGACTCCAGGGATCAGTCACCCAGCTACACAGCAAGCCATAGAGTAAGAAACAAAGAAAGTTTACAGGAATAGAAAAGGAAAAGCCCAGACGCAAAAAGTAGAGAGGCTAATTTAAAGTTAAGAAAAGCTGGCTAGAAATAAGCCAAGCTAAGGCCAGACACTTATAAGTACAAATAGGCTTCCATATGTGATTTATTTGGGAGCTGGGTGGTGGGCCCCCCAAAAGAACAAAAACAAATAACAACAGTGAGATAAATGAATTCTACTTCTCCCTGCACTCTCCCTTTTATTCAATGGAGGACCTCATCCACGGGATGCTCCCACCCAAACTTAAGGAGAGGTTTTTCTTCTTCATGGACATAAAAACACCCTCACAGACATACCCGGAGATACATGTCCATGCAATTCTAAATCTAGTCAAGTTAACAATTGAGGTTATCCATCACAGGGATTTTGAGATGCAGAGGTGAGAAAGAAAATCAAAATCATCCAGGTAATTTAGATTTAGTACAATTGCCCTTGGGCAAACCTTCCACTTTGTGTTGTGAGGTCCTCATTTGCAGAACCTGGGTGATGGGTTGCAGAACTTTGGGTCAGGCTTGTTATCAACCCTGTCAATCAGCCCTGTCATTTTTCCCAATCAGGGGAATTATGGACATCAATGAGATAAAATGTGAATATTCTTGATGTGTTTAGAAGTGATTTGTAAGTGACACAGCCTACAAATAATGGGCTGTGATTGGCAGCCAGGGTGTCAGTTCCCCTGAGGGTCAGAGTTCAGGAACTGCCAACTGCATCATCCTCAAGTCTCCTTGCTAGGAAAACATGTCCAGTGCATATGCTTGGAGTCTAGATCGTGGACATCCAGCCATTCGATCAGTAATCAGCTAGCCTGAGGGTGATGTGAATGAGTAACTTATTACAGGGCAATGGAGCATGCATAGAATTTATTGCCTCGTGTCCTAGTCAGTGTGAAATATGGGCAAGCTCATTCAGTAACTCCTTGAAATTATCTCCCAGGCAATAGATTAGTCAGCCTCACTGAATGTGCAAGCTGTGCTGACCATTTGTCACAGGAAGGTGGACATTTTCTTCTCTTTTTTCCCCTTGTCCCAAGAATATGAGTGATTTAGGGGAGGGTGAGCTTCTGGATTGGTTTTCACCCTCCCAGACCTTGGCCTTGACTGGGATCCTGAAGACTGCAAAGCAGTCAGGTTTCATTTGCTGCAGATGGTGCCTCAGCCAGGCTGGCAAAAAGTTGAACTGCTTATCTGTGCATTGCATCAGCACTACAATCTGCAAAAGTTGGCTTGCATTTGCAGTGGGAATTAAGTAAAACCAAACAGCAAAAAGCAAAGAAGATAAATAGAGCTGTATGTGGACTGGTTCCATTAAAAATAACTTCTAGACTTAACATTTTCATTCCGAATGCCCATCAATAAATCAGCTCACAAGGAATATAGTGTCTTGTTTTGTCTTCTGTTATAGGATGAGATTGTTCTGAAATGGCTGAAGTTTTATTTTTGTTCAGGGCTATGGATCAAATCCTGTGCCTTTTAACATGTGCCAGGCAAGCACACTACAGCCCCAAGTAAAAATAAGTTCTCCATGAATCTTTCTGAAAAATCCTTCACTCTGGATGAGCACATAATATTCCTGTGTGAAGTATGTCACTGAATTGCCTGATGTATTCCTAAATTCTCAAAGTTAGGCCAGTGATGAGACAACCATGCATGTTGGCACCAGTGTGTTGACAGTCACTGTCCTCAGCAAGACATATTTATCAGATCAGCTAATGTACCAGAAAAGTTCAGGTCGTCTTCAGGCATGGATGAATCCAGGCATTCAGGTTACATGATTAGCAGTTTGTCTGGAACCCCTTGCCATTTTTCTATTTGGGTTTTAGTGAGGCTTTTGATTCATTGAGTCATACAATATCAGCTTGAGAAAACACCCTGTTAGAATATCAAGTCTGATGGGAATAACAATTCTTTTGCTCCATGATTTTGTTTTGAGGTTACCTTATTGGTTTGGCTTGTTCATGTATATTGTGTTTGTGTGCCATGGAACACATATGGAGAGCAGAGGGAAACTTTGTGAAGTCAGTTCTCTCCTTCTGTCTTTATGTGGGCCCTGGGGTTTGAACTGAGGTCATCAACTTTGCACAGTAATTGCTTTACCTGTGGAACCAGATGCATATTCTTGAATCAAAGATGGTAGCCCATTGGAAATGCTCTGACTGGTCATACCTTCGTCTCATGACTCCATGGAATAAACTGAACAGATTCCTTTCTATCTAACCCCCACAGACTATATTCAGGCAGATTTCTTTCCAAAGAAGAAAGGACAGATTATCACTAAAGAATAGAGAATGGATGATGGGTGGTAAAACCCAACCAATTGACCAACAGACAGAGCACATCTTCCTACTGGGGCTGGTAATGGGAAGATGTTTGGTACCAAAATTCATGCATTTTCTCTGGGTGCTCTTCAGCAAGGTTTCTAGTGAGGCTGCCAAGGCCTGGTCGCTGGGAAAGAACATCACAGCGCCACTCACACCTCCTCTGCTTACAACTCCCTCCTTCCCTCCCCACTCACACTCTCACCACACCTCCCTTAGCACTCACTATTGAATCCATTCTCTAGATGGAGCCATTCTACTCAGCACAGAATACAACTCAGATCGGAAAGCAATACGGAGCCCTTGCGCACCATTTTATTTTAAAGAGTAGTGTGTGTGTGTGTGTGTGTGTGTGTGTGTGTGTGTGTGTGTGTGTGTGTATTTGTGCATGTGCCTGTGTGTTCATGTGTGTACCTGAATGCCTGAGTGTATGTGTATGTGTATCACATGCCTGGAGGAGCCTGTGGAGGTCAGAAGAAGTTATTTAATGTCCTAGAACTATAGTTATAGGCGACTGAGCCACCACGTGAGTGATGGCACTGAACCCAGGTCCTCTGTAAGAGCAGGAAGTGCACTTACCCTCCAGCCCCTGCATTTCGTCAAACTGAAAAGCACCGGTGATCCTGACACGTTAAAGGAAAATCAAAAGTTCCAGGGTCCACAGAAGCATCTGGAAGTGGTGCAGATTGCAGGATTGTTTAAAGAGAGCCTGGCCATAAAAGTGCTTACATTTTTAAACACCAAATTGAGAAAAAGGAGAAATGGTTCCATTAAATTTTAATGTCAGGGAAATGGGCTGTCGGGCAGTGGAAGGCTGTGCAGCTTGTAATGTGAGCTCATTCTGACTCTAAATTCTTCCTAACTGCCACAGGAACCATCCTCCATCAGTTGTGTCTAGCTAATGAAGGTGATGGTGGAGAAAGGGGCAGCTAAAGGCCACGCCTCTTCCCCATCAAGGGCTCTTTGGGACACCATGCACTTGAGAAGCAGATGGGCTTTCTTCCAAAGCCTAGAGATTTGTGTCTATGCCTCAGTCCTGGGATTTTCATTCTGTCTTCAGGGAGAGGGATTTAAAAGGGATGAGGAAGACCTGCTGAGCTTCAAAGAGGGGACTCTGTGTAGTGTAACACTGTGGTCCAGTTCTAATGAAGTCGGGCCCAGACAGGCATGTACATGCATGTGTGTGTAGATTTGTGTGCATACATGTGTGTGCAGGAATGCATATGTGTGTCTACATGCATGTGTGTGTCTACATGTAGGAAATATTAAAATAGGTGTGTGTGTGTGTGTGTCTGTGTGTCTGTGTGTGTGTGTGTGTGTGTGTGTGTGTGTGTGTGTGTGTGTGTGAAATCAAGGCTATATCTATATGGGGACTGGTTCAGATTTCTCTGAGCTGGGCTGAGCAGAAGGCTCAGTGGATAAAGCACTTTCTATACAAGCATTTGGACTCGAGTTTGAATCTCCAGGACTCATGTGCATCTAAGATCCCAGGACTCCATGGGGGGATGAGAGGCAGGGACGGGAGAATCCCCAGAGTCTCATGGGCCAGTTGGCCTGACATGTGCAGTGGGAAACAAGCAGAGGCCCTGTCTCAAACAAGGGAGAAGCGAGGACCAACACCTGAGGTTGTCCTCTGGCCTCCACTGCACACTGCAGCACACACGCCAGCACTCACATCTACACACTGCAGCACACACACCAGCACCACATCTGCACACTGCAGCACACACACCAGCACTCACATCTGCACACTGCAGCACACACACCAGCACTCACATCTGCACACTGCAGCACACACACCAGCACTCACAGAGGGGAACATGAATGCACACAGAGATATGAAGGCTCTCAGAGCCTTGAATTCTTCATCCATTGAGACAATAACAAAACAACCAGTGATCACAACAGGCCCCACACTGATGGTAGGATGGTTGCCGCTAACCACTGGAGAGTACTGCTCCTCATACTCCATCACAGCCACTTAGGTGAATTTGAAAAGCTGCTCCTTCAAAACAGGGAATTGTAGAAATAAGGAGCCCAGTCACCTACACGCTTCAGGCTCTTTGGTGGTCTTAAAGGGAGCGCTGTACACAAGTGACCCCTCTGTGTCCTCACAGCTCTTTGTCGATACCCTCTTTAAAAACATTCATTCATGCGTCACTCCTTCACCAAGTCACTTGAGAAACATGAACCTCTGTCATGTCAGTCTCTATGATTCATCAGGGAGATCAAGACAGAGAAAGGCAAGCTCATGTGGAACCCACAGCCTCCTAGCCAACGGGCATTGAATTCAAACTGATAGTGAGCAAGCCGAACATACCAGGTTATCAGACCCATGACCCTGTCTATGATGTTATCTAGAAAGGGAAGTGGTGGTGGGGGATTTCTTTCTAGATTTAAAGAGACATAATCAAATGTAAACTGTGCACCTTCATTTAGTCCTGTTTTTAACAAATCAGCTGAAAACTGTAACTTAGAAACAACTGGGGAAATTCAATTGCAGCCTGGGCACCAAGTGACACAGGACGTGCTTGTGGTGCTACTTGGGGAGATGGCTTCACAGCTAAACCCACAGGGACTACTCTTCCAGAGGGCCTGAGTTCAGATCCCAGCATCTGTCTGCATCAGGAAGCTTCACTGGCAACTGCATCTATGTGCAGAAGAGGGCTCCAGATTCCCTGTAGCTGGAGTTACATCGGGTTGGGAGTCACCTGATTCGGGGACTGGGATGGAACTCAAGTCCTCTACAAGAATGGCAAGTGTGCTTTCTCTTAACTACTGACCCTGGTCATTACTACTTCTGATAGCATTTTTGGTAAATTTCATGTCACTCCATTGAATTTTATCCATTATCTGGGAGTTTGCCGTTACATTCAGAGTCTGTGCATATACTCAAGTGTTACTGAGGGAAAGGAGAAAATGGAAACATGGAAGATATACTCAAGTGTTGCTGAGGAAAAGGAGAGAATGGAAACATGGAAGATATACTCAAGTGTTGCTGAGGAAAAGGAGAGAATGGAAACATGGAAAATGGAGTCTGTCTTAAAGGACTTAGAAGGGATAATGAATTCCCATGACAAGGGGTTGGGGTTTGGAGTACTATATTGTGCTGCATGCTCAGTTTGAAAAGGGAAATGAGGGATCCTGTCAGATCAGCCCCCTTACGGGAGATACCTTGCTATAGATCTTTGGTGATAGGCCTTGAGTTTCAGTATAGAACAAATAGGATTTATGGGGCCAACAAAATGACTCAGCAGATAAAGGTGCTTGTTGCCAAGTCTGAGGACCCCAGTTCAATCCCCATAATCCTCATGGTGGAAAGAGAGAACTGATTCCCTCAAGTTGTCCTCTGACCTCTACCTGTAACCCCCCCACAAAGTGTTTTTGTTGTTGTTTGTTTGATTTTTGAAGAATGAACTAATTTAAATCTTGCACTTTCAAAGATTTTAAAATTATTTTTTATTTATGTGTGTGAATTTGAGAAGGTGCCCATAGAAGATAGAAGAGGGCATCAGATGCCCTGGATCTGGAACTACAGGTGGCTGTGGTCACTAGGGACAGAACTCAACTCCTTTGCAAGAACAGCCAGTGCTCTTAACTGCTGAGCCATCTCTCCAGCCCTGGATTTCACTTTTGTTTGTTGCTGCTCAAGTTTGGAATCATAACAGCAGCACGCCTAGCAGACTGTGCTCCACAGTGTGTGTGGAAGGAATGACTGTGCCGGAAGATCCTTGAACCACCAAAGCTCTCCTGCATTAGGACCCTAAACCGGATTTACTGTGTTTTCCTAAACAAATCACAAAATCCCACTATATGTGAAAGCTGAATACATAGAGCAATATCATATGATTGGCTGGCAAACTAGGAAAATGATTAATGAAATTTGTATTTTCAAGATGGATTACTTTAATATACCAAACCTCCGTTAAGACCTGGAGACTTCAAAAAGAAGGTGGTTATATACAGTCTCTCTCAGGTAGACATGGTGCTGTATTCCTGCAATACCAGCAACCTGGGAGGCTGAGGCAGAAGGATTGCTACAAGTTCAAGGTCTGCCTGGGCTATATAGCTGGTGTGTGTGTGTGTGTGTGTGTGTGTGTGTGTGTGTGTGTGTGTGTGTGTGTGAATACCCATTAATTATGGGAATTTTCCAACATACACAAAACTACAGAGAATGGTACACAAACCTCCACATGCCTGTGAACCGGACTCAGCTTTTTCTACCCGTAGTCAAATGTGATTTTTATCCAAAGCATTTTGCTTTCTTCTTCATCTTTAACTATGGTTTATTTTGAACTTATCTTGTTTATATTATTACTTGTACTTGCTAGCATTTCTTTCTGTATGTCAAAATTTCAACATAGTCATCATGACATAAAACAGACAATTCTTTAGTTTTACAAACTACCAGTGTTTGAATCTTACGATTTGATACATATTCTATTTTTCTTTTTCTTTTTATCCCTTGAGATGGGAGTCTTTTTCTACAGTCCTAATTAGCCTGGAATTTGCTCTGCAGACCCACATGACCTTGCATTTGCTGTGGTCTCCTTGCTTCTACTTCCTGAGATTACAAGTGGATACCACTACACCAGACTCATATTTAATTTTTAGATAATTTTTTCTTTTTCTCAACTCAGAATTCAAACAAACTCCACACATCAACAATTTCACTAATGCCCCCTAAATCTGTTTAAATATATGCATTCATGTCCCTCTACTACCTCCCACTCTTGCAATTTGTTGGCTGGAGAAACCTGATTATTCCATTAAAAAGAGGAGAAGGATTTTTTTTTTAACCTGCAGCAGGCAGGAACATATGGAGTCATTTGCAAAGGGCTTTTATTCAGGAGGCCTGTACACATTCCTGAGCATGCTCAGTTAACACCATGGAGCTGATGTTTAATAGATTAAAGTGACAGGCATACTCAGTTTGCTCCACAGAGTTTAGCTGAAAATAAAGAACGGATGCTTTGAAGGTGTGTCAGCCGGGGAGATTGTCCCAAAAGGTGCTTGTCTCACTTAGTGGCTAACCTTCCCCCCTCCATCTCGCCCAGTGTTTTCTGACCTTGGCCAGAGAGGGGTCCTTCAAACTTCTAGAACCTGTCACTTCTCCCAGGGACCCTTGCTCTTCAGAGTAGAAACTGGGGGCTACAGAGAGAACAATGGGGACAAGGTTCTTAGCCACACCTAGCTGGCCTTTGTCAGCTCCCTTTTCAGAAAGACAGCAAATATGCTGTTCTGTATGAGCACACACAATGCTTTGTACAGCTATTATCCATTTAAATTTATGGTTGCAGATTTTTACTTAATATCTTTGATTCAACATTTGATTCTATTTTGTATACCTTGGCTTCTGATAGTGTTAACATATTTGGCTCATTTCTTCTTCGGCTTTATTGAGGTGTGATTTGGCAAATGAAAATTGTATGTATTGGAGTATGCAGCAGCATGATTTTTAGAACATCTGTGTGTATACATATTTGTGTGTGTGTAAGTGGCATGTGTACATGTCCATGCCACAGCAAGCACGTGTCAGTCTGAGTACAACCTTGGGTGTTGGTCTCTGCCTTCCACCATATTTGAGACAGGATCTTCTGTTGTTTGCTGCTGAATACACCTGGCTAGCTAGTCCATGAGCATCACGTCTCAACCTCCTCTCTCCCCTGTGAGCACTATGTTACAGGTGCACAGTACCGTACCTTCCTTCATGTGTTCTGGGGCTTTTAACTCAGTTCCTCCCACTTGTAAGGTCAGTGCTTTACCCAGGAAGCCATCTCCACAGCCTAAGCATGGCATTTCAACATGCATATGTTGTGAAATAATCACCATGCCATCCCTTCCAATGTTTCCATTTGTTTTCCTTTGATGGTGTGATCACTTGGGATCCACTGTTTTTAAAAAGGTTTTACTTTTATTTATGTACATGTGTGTGTGTCTGTGTGTATTTACATGTACATGCGGGGGGGGGGGGGGGGTCTGAGGAGGCCAGTAGAGGGTGCTAGATGCCCCTGGAGCTGGAGTTACAGGGAGTTGTGCTGGGAACTATTTGCAGGTCCTCTGCAAGAGCAGTACATGCTTTTAACTCCCGAGACGTTTCTCCAGTCCCCTGAGATCTACTTTTGTCAAATTTAGGAAACAATTTCTTATTATTAACTCTAGTTATGATGCTGAACATAAAGCCCCCAGGGATTATGTTTTAATTTTATTTATGCATATTATTGGGAATATATGTATATGCATGTGTCTAAATATTATCATTTACATTTTGCATGCATATATTATCTTTTTATACATATACTATTAATCATATTGGTATATATGTATGTATGAAAATATAGTACCGATGTTCTTAGAGTTTGGCCTTTATAATGTGTTCCACTCAAGATACACGACTCAATTACTACATTTAAAATTCATTCAAAATAATTTCTTTCATGGGAGGGTGAGGTGGTATAGTAGTTAAAGGGGCTTGTGCCAAGCACAATGGCTTGAGTTTGCTGCCTGGAACCCATGTGGGGGAAGGAGAGAACTGACTCCTGAAAGACGTCCTCTGATTCTCATGTGAGCTCCTTGGCATGCCCATCACCCCTCCCAGAATAAACAAATAAATGTAGAAAGTTTTTCTCTCTCTTAAGCCCCCCAACAATACCTGTTTATTTTATTTTATTTTCGTTTTAAAGGTTGCTTGAATTTCTTAAATTTTATTCTATTTTTTTGTTTTATAGTGATGAAAGGTCAATCAAATATTGGTTTAGCTTCCATCTGACTCTTGGTCTGTCTCACGTACTTTTCAGTGTCCTTGTTTGTGTTGTCCCTGACCACTAATACAAAGAACACACACATGTTTATAAGGTACGGTCCTTAGACAAAGCACGCATGTGAACACTCACATTCCACACCTTGCTTTTCTGCTTAGTGATGTATTCCCAGGGTCACTTCATGGCAGCATATGGACCACCCCCTTTCTTCACAATCACCCAGAATCCCACAGTGCAGGCAGTTAATTGATTATTAAATAAGCTGCCCACTCGTGAACCTTTGGGCTGAGTCTAATCTGCTTTGGAAGTACGGCTGCAGTGAGACATTTTTTATGCTATAGCTGGTGTCGACTGGACAGGATCTGGAACCATCTAGAAGGCAAGCCTCCAGGCACACCTGGGGACCAGTTAGCCTTAGACATGTTTGTGGGGGATTTTTTTTTTTAAGTTTTTTTTTTTAATTGATATGGGAAGACCCATTTTCACTGGGGGTGGGACTATGTTCTATTCTGGGATCCTGAACTGTATGCACCCAAGAAAGTGAACTGAGCGCCAGCACGTTTCACTGTCCAGCTTCTTGACCAGCAGCTTTGAGCTCCTGCCATCTGGACATCCCTGCTGAGATTGGGGAGCTGAGGCAACCCTTTTTCCTTCAAGTTGTTTTGGTCAGGGTATTTTGTCACAGCGAAGGGAAAGAAACTAAGCATGGTTGCCTTTTCACTGTTTGTCATGTTTTGGCGGGTGTGCCTTTCACATAGTTTCCTAGAAGACACAGAGCTAGGGCAAAGGTTAGGTGCATCGGCATAGGAGGGCCCCACTGCTACATTTCACGGGCCATTTTGTGTTCCACCCAGCGGTTTATAACCATTCATTCCCGACAGCAACACTGACAGATCGTTTCTGTCGAGCAAATCCACAAGCAATACTTCTTTAACATAGAATGTCAGATGGCCAGAGCAACCTCAGCAGAGCGTAGCTCGTACCTAAGGCCAGGCTCTGCTGATGATTCAAAACTAAAGCATGCAGCAGCAGCCGACACAGTGTGATTCTCTGGAGGGACCCCAAACCATCAGAGGCGGCTTCTAAAAAAGAATCTCTCTCACACTGGAACACGTTTCAATGTCAGGGCAAGACCAATGCTGATGATGTATGTGACACCAGGCAGCTCAGAGGAAGCCAAGTGTGGCGTGGCTTAGTGTTTGGACCCTGCTAGACAAGGGGGAAAGACTCCACAAAACCCAACTTCCGTTCTGCAGCTTTCTCTGTTCGGTGTGCTCGCAAACTATTGTATTTGTTTATTATAAGTATCCTAAACAAACCAGGCAGACCTTTGTAGCAGCATCAGAGTGCTTTCATTAAAAGGAGGGCTGGGCTGAGAAGATGGCTCACTGGGTAAAGGAACTTGGTGCTAAGCCTGATGGCCTGAGTTGGATTCCTGGGAACCACATGGTGGAAGAAGGGAAAATAAACTCTTGTAAGTTGTCCTCTGACCCTTGCATGCACACCATGTCACGTGCATTCCTGAAAGCGTGAGTACACACAGACACACAGACACACAGACACACAGACACACACACACACACACACACACACACACACACACACACACACACACACACACTAAATGTAAAAAAAATTAAAAGGAGGTGTGTTTGAGGAACTCCTCTACAACGGAGAGCCAGAGATCCGCCCCTCTCCCCACTACTGACTCTTTTCCTCTTCCACATTCTTTTCATTGCTGGGCATGAAGCCTTCACACCAGTGAGCTCGGAGCCACACCGCTGGCCTCAGCCTCCTTAGGAGATGAGGTTGAACATGCTACATGATATTTAAGGTCTATTTGCATTTCTTCCTGTGAACCATCTGTTCAGCTCTACATTTTATTTTTCTAGTAGGATTGTTGAAGGTTCTTTATTTTTTCTCTCCTCGCTTCTCCTCCTCATGTCTTAAGGGGATTAATCCTTTAGTCTAATTTGCTCATAATTTTCCCTGTTTTGTCATTTTTATTTTTGCTTTGCTTACAGTGCAAGCATTTATTTTTTTATTTATTTATTTTTTATTTATTTATTTATTTTTTTGCAAGCATTTATTTTTAAGTAGTCAGATCCACTAGTCATTGCCTTTTGGTGTGTGTTGGGGTTTTAAATTATAATTAGCAAAACCTTCTGCATATTCAAGTTGTAAAGACATTCTCCCAGTTTCCCTCCTAATAGTTGCATTGTTTAATTTTTTTCTTGACATATAATCTTCAACCATTTGGAAATTGTTGTATACAGCATGTAAACTACTGCTAATTTTATCTTTCTGTATATTACAATGCAACTATTTCAACAGCGGTATTGAAATGTCCACCTTTGCCTAATGCAGTGAAAACTGAGGGCTTTTGTACTCAAATTGACCTAACTAATTGGACCCATATTCGGATTCATTTTAGGGTCCATTGTTCTATGCCTATATATGACAATACCATGCTGTTTTATTTTAGAAGCCTTACGTAGGTATAATGTCTACCTGACACACCTGGGAAGAGGGAGCCTCATCTATGGAACTACTTCCATCAGATTGGCCTGTGGACATGTCTGTGGGGACATTTTCCTGAGTGCTAATTGATATGGGAAGACCTAGCCCACTGTGGGCAGTGCCATCCCTCTGTAGGTAGGTGGTACCATCCCTATGCAGATGGGTGTTACCATCTCTAGGCAGGTGGGTGTTACCATCCCTAGGCAGGTGGGTGGTACCATCCCTAGGCAGGTAGGTGGTATCATCCCTAGGCAGGTAGGTGGTATCATCCCTAGGCAGGTGGGTGGTAGCATCTATAGGCAGGTGGGTGGTAGCATCCCTAGGCAGGTGAGTGGTATCATTCCTAGGCAGGTGGGTGGTACCATCTCTAGGCAGGTGGGCCTGGGAAGTATAAGAAAAGCAGTTAAGCATAAGCCTGAGAACAAGCTAGTAAGCAGCATTCCTCCATGGTATCTGCTTCAAGCTCTGTTCTGAGCTCCTGCATTCATTTCCCTGATGATGGACTACAATCTCTTAGCTGAAATAAACTCTTATCTCCTCAAGATGCTTTCGGTTCTGATGTTTATCAAAACAACAAATCAAAATAAGACAATGTTTTGGTATGTGGTAAGAACTAGCCATTCTCTAGTCCATTATTATTCTAACTACTTTTGTTCTTTCTCTATGCTAGACAAATGCCACAATACCCTTGTCTAGCTCTAAGAAAAAAGTACTGTTGTACTTTTCACTGGGACATTGTTTAATTAATTAAGTTACTAGGGTAGATATTTTCATGATACTGTGTCTCCTATAAAGTCACATCTTTTCTCTTGTTCAAGTTCATCTCCGTGTTTCTTGGAAGTGTTGTGTAGTTGTTCTGGATTGTTCCTGAACACTTCTTGCCAAGTGTGTGTTTATTCATTTGCTCATCTTTTAAAAAATTTATTTATTTATTTATTTATTTATTTATTTATTTATTTATTTAGTTTTTTCTTCAAGACAGGGTTTTGCTGTGTAGCTTTGCACCTTTCCTGGTACTCACTCTGTAGCCCAGGCTGGCCTCGAACTCACAGAGATCCACCTGCCTCTGCCTCTCGAGTGCTGGGATTAAAGGCGTGCGCCACCACCGCCCGGCTTAATTTGCTCATTTTTATTGCCTTCTCCCACTGTCTCCTCTGAACTTGATTGCCCTGAGTACTATATGTGTAAAGGCCACTGCTCTAGGATGTTGATTTTATACTTGCTACTTTATTTGATTATCTTATCACTTCTAGACATTTACAATTAAGTATTTTTTAGGGTTTTCCAAATATATAAATACGTCATCTGAAAATAGGCATAGCCTTGCCTGTTTTTTTTTAAAGTCTTAGTTTCTGATCATTCTCCCTTATTGTGCCACAATTTTCTAAGCCACAAGATGAAAACAGTAATTGTTATTTATTTCATAATTTTATTGTGCACATAAAGTGATATAAAATATGTAAAATATCTGGAGCCATGCCTAGAACACAATAACCCCTAACTAATATTGCAGTTATTTGAATATATAGGTATATGGTTGAACTCATGTTTGATAAAATGCATTTTATAGAGTTAAGCAATTCTTCCTAATATTAGACATTTACATACCCTTAATTTGGAATTATACTGCATTATAAAATCACTTTCTGATTAGTGTTTAAAGGACTTTTTTATTTAAGTGCCATCTTTACAACATTTTATCATATTCACATATCTATGTTCCTATTTAATAGTTTTGAGATGGAAAATAAATAAATATACCATATTATTTAATTATATGGATACATTTAAACAAACAAACATAATATGTCACTGGCTTAAATGAAGAAATATTTTCAGATGCTTAGTAAAATAGATGTATTTTAAAACTTTATTTCATGTCTAGTGGGTTTAGTGGTATAGGACTTTATCTTCTGCCACATGGGAAGCTGAGGCAGGAGGATCATTTGAGCCCAGGATTGACAGGTCAATCTGGGCAACATGACTAGACCATGTCTCTTTAAAAAGCCACTCCATAGCTAAGGTTTTACATTTTAGGAAACATTAATGGGTTTATATGACAAGACAGGGGTCTCCTTTTCAGTCTATCAGGGATGTTGAAGGCTTAGCTTAAATATCCTGTTACCAAGTTATACAATCATGCTAATTACTCTACACACTCATCAAGTTTATGATCAGTCTTAATCATTCTATCATGGATGGTTATTTGGTCTCAGTGATCTTTAAATATTTGTGGAATTCACCCATCCATCCATTCATTCATTAGCTGACCTGGGATTCACCCATCCATCCATTCATTCATTAGCTGACCTGGGATTCACCCATCCAACCATTCATTCATTAGATGACCTGGGTATTCATCCATCCATCCATCCATCATTCATTAGCTGACTCAGTTCTTGTTCTTTCTCCTCACTTTGTGTATAATGCTGAGTGAATAGGAATTGCCCAGTGTGTTTTCTTCTGTAGTTTACAGTTACTGGATAATGTATAATAATGTGGATGAAATGGCAGAGTCAGGAAGACATCAGATTGTTTTAGAAAGTTGATAAAGAAATAAGAAGCCAGGTGTGGTGATGCATGGTTGTAATCCCAGCCCTTGGGAGGTATAGGCAAGAAGAACAGGAATTCAAGATCTTTCTTGACTACATAATGAGTTTGATGTCAGCCTGGACTACTTGAGACCCTGTCTCAAAACAAGAAAGAAAAGAAGGGAAGAAGAGAGGGAGGGAATGAAGGAAGGGAGAAAGGGAAGGAAGGTTGGGAGGGAGAGAGAAGGAAGGGAGGGAGAGAGGGAAGGAGGGAAGGAAGGGAGGAAGGAAAGACTTTTATTGGTTACAATTCCTTATGCTTTTAAGTACTTTTTCTTAGGATATTTTCTTTTGATTCTGGGCTGTGTCTTCAGTCACATTTTTTCCCCATTTCTAGAATTTTCCTCAGGACTAATTTGAATTATATAAGGTGTTAAGTATTTGCAGGGGGTAGTGCTGATGTTATCACAATGTAACTAGAAATTTGGAAATGTGGGGGTATGATCCAGGTAGGGTGCATTTGGAGTTAATACCAGCAATTTAGTACCAAAGCTGAAATACTGTCTATAATTTAAAAATGCCTGTTCTGCTAATGAACCAGCACTTTGTGGCCTTACTTTATAGATTCTTATATCAAGAATGAGTGGCCAGCCTGTTTGTGACTCACAGAAACTGTCTCTTTAAGACATTAAGTTTGGGCTGGTGAGATGGCTAGGGGGAGTGTGTGTGTAAAACCGCTTGCTATGCAAGCCCAGTGACCTGAGTTTGAGCCTTGGAAGCCATGTAAAGTGAAAGGAGAGAGCAGACTCCACAGCACTGTCCTCTGACCTTCACCTGTACTTTATGATATACATGCTCCTCCCCCAACCCCTGTCTTTCTCTCCCTCCCTCCTTCCCTTCCCCTCCCTCCCTTCTTCTTCCCTCCATTTCTGTCTCTGTCTCTCTGTCTCTGTCTGTCTGTCTGTCTGTCTCTCTCTCTCTCTCTCTCTCTCACACACACACACACACATAATAATAATAAATAAACATTTTTTCTTTTTAAAGAAAATAAGGGCACTTTGTAAAGCATGCTTCTCCCATGTTCTGCTTTGTTAATTGACATAGTTTGTGAGTTTTGAAAGAGCCATCTGTGTGCTATAACTAGAATAGTATATTTTTCTTCCAAATGTCTGACAAATTAAGGGATCCCAGGGTCCCAATCATAACGTCCCACAGCATGTGCTTAATGCTAGAAATGGCTTCATGTCTCAACTTGAGATGGGAACAAGAATAAGGCTAAAAGGAGAAGCCCCCTAGACTCAGGGGTTGGGGGAAATAGAAATGTAAGCTGTGACTGAGTCGTTCACCAGCATGGGGTCTCTCTGATCCTGCTGGGCCTCTGTTTCTGGCCTGCAGAATAGAATTACTAGGGTTTGAATCTTAAATGTCCCCCACAGGGGTTCATGGTTTGAATAGCAAGTCCCTAGCTGACTGTTTGGAAACTGTGCCGCCTGGCTGGTGGAAGAAGTCCAGGAGGTGAGTCTTTAAAAGCTACCCTGTCCTGATTCTGGTCTGGCTTTGGTCTGGCTTCCTGTCCTTCCCATGCAAACGAATGTAGTCTCCCATATCATGATGCAATGAGAAATCTCTGAAGCCCCTCCTCCCTTCGGTTGCTTCTCTTGGGTGTTTTGGTCACAGGGACACAGACGTGACTAGCATGGGGGAAGAAAAGAGTCCTGACAGGGAGAGCTGTGCAGATTGTGACGTCTGGCTCTTCCCTAAGCTGGGGGCAGGGAGAAGGGGGGCAGTCTTCTTGTCTCTAGGAGGTATGTGGTGTGTTCTGCATTGCAGGCCAATATGATAATGACACAGCAGGACAGAGGGCAGGAGTGTCAACGCATAAAGTGAACACAGGTGAGGGTTCAAAGCTGAGTGGACAGCCATGTCCTCATTCGTTTATCAACAGGGATCCTCTGACAATTTTCAGGTGTCAGAGACAGACAGGGAATGGTCAACATGGAACCAAATGGAGAGCCTCTGCTTCGTGGTGCTTACTCTTTCCCTTTCTCTCTTTCTCCTTTCTCTTTCTCTCTCTCTCTCTATTATGATGACGATGATGATGATGATGATGATGATGATGATGATGATGATATAAGGTTTCACTCTGAAAGTGAGGCTAGACTAAAATTAGCTCTGGAACCCCAGCAGAACTCAGACTTGTGATAATCCCCTTGCCTCAGATTCTAAAGTGCTGGGATCACAGGAGTCAGTCAGCACGCCTAGCAGACATGAGCCATTTCATGTAGGTGCAGCAGCAGACATGAGTGCTACAAAGATGGATGGATGTGGGGGTAGGAGAAGGCCTCTGGGAGAAGATGCTACATGTGCCACCAAGATTTGAAGAAGTCAGGAGAGAGTCTAGGTGGGGGCGGGGAGGTCTGTTCCAGATAATGGAGCTGTGACCTGCAAACCCTGAGGTTGGTGTGCATACAGACAGAAGCAGGCAGTGAATACAGTGCATGGACCTCTCAGGCCACAGTAAAGAGAATAGATTTTACTTAGTGTAAAATCAGGGTGATTCTGTGGTTTCAGACTAAGAGTAACGTATTCTGGCTTGTATATTTCCAAAAAGGAACTTCATGGCTTCTGTGTGAGGCAAGGGTATAGATGGCTTGGGGGGAATAAGACAGTGGGACACAGAGAAGCTACAACTCACAGCAGGTGAGTCATTTATACACTGGGATGCAACCCAGTGGGTGGAGAGAGCTAATTAGACACCAGCAGGATGCTCCCTTGACCTGCCAAAGCTGAAGTGTGAAGGGAAATGCAACACCCCTTCTGTGGTCCACTGTAAAACAAAGGTTTCAGTGAGGGGTGGTGAGGGAAGTAGAGAGCCAATGGAGAATTGGTGAAAGACTGTGGCAGAATGGCATGAGTTGGTGGCCATGAAAATGGTTTCCTAAGAAGTGGGGAGAAAGCAGACTGTGATGTGGACAGTAATCCTTCATAGGTGGGCATTTGGTGGCTGGTGCTTCCATGTTGAGTAAGGAGAGCACACTGCTGGGGCTGAGCAGCAGAAGAACACAGAGTCAGGAAACCACACAATCACAGGGGTTTATGTGTGACTTCAGAGACAGTCTCTGAAGGCTACTTCTTGGTGAATGCTTTATTTCTTCCCATACTCATTCTCTTTCTCTCAAGATAATTACTTTATGTGTATGAGTGTTTTGCCCACATGAATGTATATTATCAGTCACTACAATGGTCATCATCACATCACCACCACCATTATCAGTCATTACACTCACCATCATCATCAATCACTACAATCATCATCACTATCATTATCATCAATCACTATACTCACCATCATCATCAATCACTACAATCACTATCACCATCATTATCATCAATCGCTACAATCACCATCATCACATTTCCACCACCACCACCATCATCAATCACTACAATCACCATAATTACCATCATTACATCACCACCGCAGCCGCCACCGCCGCCGCCACCCCGCCGCCGATGACAACGACAACAATAACATCATTGTCACATCACCACCACATCCCACTAGTGATGGTCAGAATAATAATCCTCTTCCAAAACTGTGTCTTGTGATTCTTATCATTTGATTTGTTTTGTTAAAATCACATTTTAACTCATCAGCTGAGTCAGTATCTAGGAGTTCAACAGTGTCCTATCATTCTTCAAATCTTTGCTGTTAGACATTTATCATCCAATGACTGCCATTGCTCAACAGCTAAGATGGTAGCATTGACACTTGAGCATTTTGTTGTTCCATTCCCATCTAGTAGATCAAAAGTCCTGAACTTGGGAGTTTAATTTTCAGAGCATTTGGTAACAAACCGATGGGGTCAGCATCATACATGAGACCATATGAAAATATTATTTTTTCTTTCTTATGCTTGTAAATATTGGATGTCTGTCCTCCACTGTCCAATGCCCAATCATTTTTCAACTTTTCTTTCTGAGGCAGGCCATGATTCTGATGAGGGAAAGAAAAACCCACACTTGTGTAAGAAGTCTGTTTCTCACCATTGCTCATAGATAAGGCTTACAATACGGTGAATTTAGATCAGTGAGAGATGTAGATAGAAGACACCCCAGGACACACGCTTCAAGAGCTTAACTCTTAGATCCTCTTCATATTTGTTTTTGCCTTGTTTGGAACACAGATTTAATGACCAGAGTCACAGCAGCCATTTAACTATTGTGAGGTGATCTTGAGGGTGAAGCCACACATGAGGAATAGCAACACAGAGAAACAGGAGCCTGCAGTTCCAGAGTTGATTTT
Organism: Peromyscus californicus insignis; assembly: GCF_007827085.1. NCBI lineage: Eukaryota > Metazoa > Chordata > Mammalia > Rodentia > Cricetidae > Peromyscus > Peromyscus californicus. The sequence continues at coordinate 145,747,155 of NW_026294595.1, forward strand.
CTTCAGTTCTCACACTAAAATAAATGAATAAATAAAAAAAAATGATGTGCATTAACCTATGGGTTTTTCTTTGCCCTCTTGCTCTTCCATTCCAATAAAATTCTTAAACTATAAGCATTTTGCCCGAAGCCAGGCACAATGACCCATGTCTGTAATGCCAACATTCAAAATGCTAAGGCAGGAGATGTCAATTTTGAAGCCAGCTTGGGATATATAATGAGACTGTGCCCCCCACCCTCAAATCAAAATTCAGTTATTTTCCTATGGGATTGGTTAATACTAATATTTTTATAGAAAAATATTTTCCTTTTATAATCAATAAATTAACCAGATCAATACATTTATGTTAATAAACACAGGACAGCCACCAAAAATGTGATAAACGTGGTAACAAAAAGACTGTAATTCTTTTAGACTGCATATAAACTGCCAGATTGTCTCAATCACTGTGGTTCATTATATTATACCTCAGCACCCACAGGCTCCATAGTGCAAAAATATTCCAAACACCCAAGAAGCATTCCTCCTGGATATTAGTGACATTATCTACACTTTAGACTTAGTGGGGATTGAGCCTAAAATATGTTCCTTTTAGGGCATCATGATTTTTTAAAAATCCCCTCTTCCACTACAAAAAAATCCATTTTCAAATGATAAAGTGCATTTTAGACGATTGTGCCAAAATGAGTCATTTTCTGTGGACTATATTATGATATATCAGAAATGTCATTTTGAACCATCAACATCTGTGAGCACATCTCAAAAACACATTAGTACAAAAGTCATCAGCACACCTTCATCTATTTATTTTTCTGCACTCTGCGGGCTTCTTAGAGCTGTGGTCCTTTTCAACCCCTGTGCTGTTTTTAACTTCCACCAAGGAGTCGAGCCCCGATGGGAGCAGAAGTGAAGGGGTACAATTAACAAGCACCCCATCTCCAGAGAGTTCTCTGCCAAGGTCGTGGGGGTTATCTTTAAAACTGAAAGAATGCCACTGCACTGTTTTTAGTTTGAACACTGCAAAAAGGTTAAGACACTGTGGCTCACAAGCGACTGGTGTTCAAAAAATAAGCATGCATTTGGGGAAGCCTGGGAATTGTTTCTTGCAGTTGGGTATATAATGGCTCTACATCCTTGTTTCTTTAATACCTTCTGTCAATAGAGTACTCATTTATTGATTTGTCCAACAACACAGCAACAGCATTGGCACTGTCCTTAATGCAAAAGTTAGAACAGTTAAAAATAGAACACACGGGGTTGTCAAGGGGCTCAGTGGGTAAAGGCACCAGCGACCAAGCCTGGCAACTTAAGTTCAAGTCCTGGGACCCACATGGAAGAAGGAGGGAAATGGCCCCTGTGCTGTGGGATGGTCTATATGTCAAGTGTGTTGCTGATCGGTCAATAAATAAATCACTGATTGGCCAGTGGCCAGGCAGGAAGTATAGGCAGGACAAGAAGGAGAATAAAGCTGGGAAGTGGAAGGCTGAGGAGAGAGACACTGCCAGCTGCCACGATGAGAAACAGCATGTGAAGATGCCGGTAAGCCACGAGCCACATGGCAAGGTATAGATTTATAGAAATGGATTAATTTAAGCTGTAAGAAAAGTTAGCAAGAAGCCTGCCACGGCCATACAATTTGCAGCCAATATAAGTCTCTGTGTTTACTTGGTCGGGTCTGAGTGGCTGTGGGACTGGCAAGTGAGAGAGATTTGTCTTGAATGTGGGCCAGGCAGGAAAACTCTAGCTACACTCATGCAAGTTGTCCTCTGACCTGCACATGTACGCTGTGGCATGCTCACATCCATACACACACATAAACACACTAAACAAATAAATAAATACATACGTAAGTGAAAAACTAAAATATATATAGTGCATATCTTAACAAAAGGAGAAAATCAAAAAGAAAACTTCCCAAGCAAACAAAAAGTAAAAGTCTAAGATAATTCCATGAAAAATGGAATAAGAAACAGCCATTGGTGAATCTTGGTGGAGTGACCAAGTCTGTCCAAGGAAACATTTAAGCACAGAGCTGAAGCGTGGATGGCAGTGTGAGCTGCAAACACCCACAGACAGCATTCTCCAGAGCAGCAACAGCAGGCAGAATGCCTTCTTGGCTTGCCCGAGAAGGACAATGAAAAGCAGAGAGTTTGTGCATTGAGAAAAGAAAGACAGAAAACAAGGTAGAACCCACATGTCCTGTGATCTTGTCCTTTCATAGGGATTGGAGCAGGAAGCCGTGCTCTGATTTCTGAAGGGATGTTTTGGCTGTATTGTGGGAAATGAATCAAAACAGAGGTGGACTGTAATCCGGGAAGCTATGAGGAAACATAGCCACATCAGTTGGGAAACAGACCATGGCCGTGTGGATGGAGAATCCATGCTGACTGGTGGCTTAGGGCATGTTGGATCTTATGTTTGTGCTGCTGGAATGTAGCAACTCCTGATCACACTGTGAAAGGTGTTGTCTTTGTTTCTATTTTCCAAGGGAGGATGTTGGAGTTGAGAGGTTCAACTGTCACCCAGAGTTATACAGTGGGAAAATGCAGATTCAACACTGAGTGTGTCCACCCTTAAAGGGCAGTGCTCTTGGGTGGCAAGATCATGACTTCTGGAGAACTCAATGCCAGTTTTCATGGCAGCAATGGGGCGAATGAAAGATTGGGGAGCATTTTGCTCCAGATCCTATTAAGTCTGTTAGAGTCTGAGATTTTATCTTGTCTGTGAACATTTCGTGCGTATGTATGTGTATGTGCAGGTGTACTCGTGTGTATGTGCACATAGAGGTCAGAAGATGCCTCCATTGCATCTTCTAATCCCCACCCTATTTTGAGATTGGCTCTCTCACTGGCCTAGAATGTGCCAAGTCAGCTAGGCTGGTTGAACCCGCCAGCTCCGGGGAAGAAATGATCTGTGCATCCGCACCTCGTGATGGGGTTGCACCACCACACCTGGCTTTTTTCCCACATGGTCTTTGGGGGTTGAACTCACATTCTTGTGCTTGTGACAAGAACTTTACCCACTGAGTTGTCATCGCCTTGGCCGTGAAAACAAGGTTAATAGCTGGCGGCAGACAGGAGGCTCTTGGACTGGAAGCAAAGGACTTTGTCAGGTGCAGCAAGCAGCTCGAGCCTCAAGGGTCTGTTGGCTCCTGACGCCCTCCATGTAGGAAAATGGGGATTGTAAAGGTTTTCCACATAGAGGGGTTCAGGCAAGTTGCACTGCATGGATGGGAATTGCAGAGATTGAAGAAGTCTTTGCTGCTATAGCTGTTGGGGTTGTCGGGGTTCTTATTGTTTGGGGGTTGGGGTGGTAAGAGGGAATGATGCCTCATCCTCCAGAGTCCTTCACTACAAACAGCCATGACGAGTGACCTGGGCACGGAGCAGTCAGTGATGGCTTTGTATCTGTGTTATGCCTGGGGAAGCATTCGGAGTCATGACCATGACCTCTCCACCTCAGACCTCCAGCTCTCTCCATCTGAGGGAGGCTGAGTGACCATCATTGCAAAGTCACTTCCTTGGAATTCATACATGATCCAACCCAGCTCTCACATTGCTTTGCCAGGAAGCAGGGTAACACAGAAGAAATCGGGGCGCTGGTGGAAGAGTGTGAGCAGTCTGTGCTGTAAGAGATAATCTCTTGCTGGGCTCTGGAGGGCTTCACACCTCTCCCACTACTTCACACCTCTCCCACCACACATTTCCTGACTCTGAAGAGAAATGCTTTTCTGGTGATGAGTCAGTGGTTCAACAACGCGAAGGCTTCAGGCCAGCCTCCTTGAAATTCTTTCAACTTTCCTTCTATGCACAATGTCCTTACCCAACAATTTCACAAAGGATGAGAGACATTGACCGCCTCTGCATCTTTCTCAGTGCCAAGGCCTCTGCAGAAATTCAAATCCACCTTTCCAGAGGCCCCTTGGGAATTTCTGCTTCCTTTTCAGTGTCCATGTGTGGGTCACATGGATGTTCATAGGTGGATATTCTTTGTCATTCCTAAGGGGCTCTGCTAGCCACAGGAACAAACAGAGGTTCTGTGTCTTAGCCCTTAGGCCTATGATGATGAAACATCATAAACTGATTTGCTTAGAAGTGACACTTACTTATTTCCTGTTGTTCTAGAGAATAAGTTCAAGTTCATAGCATCAGCCACTTGGGTATGGGCTGAGAGCTTGCCTCCTGGTTCAAAGATGGTCTTTTGGCTATGTCCTCATTTGGTGGAGGCAGCAAAAGAAATTAATTTGTTTTGGAGGATGCTAATCCCTTCATGAGCCTCACTCTTGGAGCCAATCATCTCTTACAGGCCCTATTGAGAGATGTAATATCATTGTGGTGGTGGTCAGGATTCAACACAGGCATTTTGAATATGAACCTGTAAATTAGTATTCAAAGACTGAAGAACAAAGATGTTGCCTGGGCTCAGTTGACCATATGCTTGCCCTAGGAGCCTGAAGACCTGAGTTTGAGCTCTACGCTCATGTGAAAAATGCCAGGCATGGTGATATGTGCTTGTAATCAGAACACTGAAGAGAGAGACAGGTAGATTCTGGTAGATTGCTGGCCAGCAAGGCTAACCTCCTTGGGGAGTTTCAGGTCAGTGAAAGACACTGTCCCAAAGAGTAGTGGATGATCCCTAAGGAATGATACTTGAAGTTGATTAGTAGGAAACAGTGTTTGGATCCCGGTCTATTTCCTTCCATTTCCAAACTATTCTGTGTACTACTCTGGGACACACACACACACACATACACACACACACACACACACACACACACACACACACACACACACACACACGAAATTGTTGTCCTTGGTATTGGCATGCTTCTACCTCAGTCAACCTCTGGTATTATTAGACAAGGCCCCTGAGGAAAGGATCACAGGATTGCTACAATCTCTAAGCAAGTATGACTTTGAAGGAGGTTGTATCCCCGAGTAATGGCGAGGACAGCTCTGGGCTTCAAGGCAGCATGGCATGGAGATAGATGCAGAATCTGCCATTCAATCTGGCTAAGAGCTGCCCTCCATGAGCCTCTGTAGGGATTATTTTATAACTGGACTCAAGCCGCATATTCTCCGGAGTTCTCCCTGGCACATGATGCTGACGGCTCTGAGCGGGAGGCAGTAGAGAGGAAGCTGTCCTGCACCTGGAGCCTGCGGAGAACATCTCAGACAAGCATGGTGCCGGTTGTGTTTCTCAGTGGGTCACACAGCCTGTGTTCAGCTTGTGCTCTCTCCTCATGGTTTTAGTCAATGCTGTTTTCTTCCTTTTGCCCATTTCCCCATATTGGCAGTCATCGGTAGGGTTTCCTGTCATTCACACATGTTCCTACTGAGGGAATCTTTTTGTTTGCTCCCTTGAAACCTTGTTCAAAAAACAAACAAACAAAAACATAAAAGAAAACAAAACAAAAACAACCTACCTGGGCTAATACAAAAAGTGTACATTGATCAGAAAATGTCTGAATTTCTCCAGGGCTTTGCATGTGCAGAAGCACCGTCCTTCTGAAACCACAGCTGCAACATGGAGAATTTATTGTTAGGCTTCAGATTTGTAATCACGGGATATTTTTTATGAAGATTTATTTTATGCTATTAGGTCTATATTTTTTTAAAGGCTTAGGAAATTCTGGTTGTGTTTTATGTGCCCAACTCAGCTCATTTATCACACAGAGTCCTTTATTGTGATTTTGTTAGCAGTCCTAACTGTCCTTAGAACAGGTATGTTTTTATGTGGATAACACTGTGTGTGTGTGCATGCGTATGTGCATATATGTGTGTATTCAAATGCATATATGTGTGTTTGTATGTAGGAAATCTTAAAAAGTATATATATTTGTATATATGTATATGCATATATATGAAATCAAGGCTGTGTGTATAGGAAACTGGTTCAAATTTCTCTGAGTTGGGCTGAGGAGAAAGCTCAGCAGATAAAGCACTTTTTATACAAGTGTTCAGACTCTTCCTTCCTTCCTTCCTCCCTCCCTCCCTCCCTCCCTCCCTCTCCCTCCCTCCCTCCCTCCCTCTTTCTTTCTTTCTTTCTTCCTTTCTTTCTTTCTTTCTTTCTTTCTTTCTTTCTTTCTTTCTTTCTTTCTTTCTTTCTTTCTTTCTTTCCTTCTTCCTTCCTTCCTTCCTTCCTTCCTTCCTTCCTTCCTTCCTTCCTTCCTTCCTTTCTTTCTTTCTTGCTTGCTTGCTTGCTTGCTTGCTTGATCAAGACATTGTGGCACTATATAGGCCAGCCCTTGAAATAGCTTCCCAAGTGCTGGGGTTACAGGAATATATCACTATGCCAGGCCTCCCCAACTTCTCCTCCCACTCCTCCTTCTCCTCCTCCTCCTTCTCTTCCTCCCATTCCTTTTGGTAAGAACACTTTAAGATCTATCTTCTTTTAAAAATTCAGATGTGTAGTACAGAATTACTAACCATGGCCACTGTGCTGTATTACCTACACTTAACTGGGATGTCCTTTTACAGCCTGCCTGGCTCCCCTCTCCTGTGCCACCAGCAGCCACAATTCTATTCCTGCTTCTGTGAATTTGACATTTTTTTTCGAGACAGGGTTTCTCTGTGTAGCTTTGCGCCTTTCCTGGAACTCGCTTGGTAGCCCAGGCTGGCCTCGAACTCACAGAGATCCGCCTGGCTCTGCCTCAAATTTGACATTTTAAAGGCTCCACATATGAGATAATATAGTATTTGTATTTTTTTTTGTCTTGAGACAAGATCTTGCTCTGTAGACTAGGCTGATCTCAAACCCATGACTCTCTTGCCTCAGCCTCCCAAGTGCAAGGGTTACGGGAGTGTAGCACCATGCCTAGATTCTGAGTTTGTAATTTCTATGCTGGATTATTTTACCTACTCTCAGGTCTGTGACCCCCCAGTTTCATCCATGTTGACACAAACCTCAGGGTTGCCTTCTGGCTACTATTCACACATTTAGGGGGCTTGAGAGATGACCCGGCAGCTAAGAGCACTCAGTTCTCTTGCAAAAGACCTGGGTTTGCTTCCCAGCGCCCACATGGTTGTTCATAACTGTCTGTAATTTCAATTCCAGGACATCTGATGTCTCTTCTGGCCTCTGCTTGTAGTGCACACAGGTAACGCACATACATACAAGTAGGCAAACACCCACATACATAAAATAAATAAATTTTTAAACAGTAAAAACTCACTCATTTAATGTTACTAATATTAAAAAATAGTTATTTGTGAAGATGTGTCTTGAAAATTACTTTGTACATATTTGTTTTTACTTTTTCAGATTTATTCATCTTATTTTAGGTGTATGGATGTTTTGTCTACATGTTTGACTGCACATAGTGTACATTCAATGTCTATAGAGGCCAGAAGAGGTCACTGGATCCCCTGTAACTGGAAGTGTGAATGATCATGAGCTGCCATGTGGGAGCTGGGAACTGAACCCAGGTCTTCTGCAGAAACAAATGCTTTTAGCTCCCGAGCCATATTTCCAGTCCCTCATTATACTTTTAAACATGCATTTTCTAAGCTAATACTAATTGAATGAATGACGTGGGGCATCAAGTCAAATGTGCATAGACCAACCATGTCTAGACACAGCCAAAGACCTGCAGTTCTTATAGACCATTTGACTTCAGGGATTTTCCAAATAATGTCAGAACTCAGAAAACCACAGGAACAGTGAAACATCTCTTGTCTGTATTCTTTTAAACTAGACTGTCGAATATTTGTATGTTTGAATGTTGATCTGGTTATTTCTAGCTGGAGCCTCAAAGTTTAATTAAGTATCTATGCAGCAGATTTTATTCTTTTAAGAATATTTTAGGAGTACAATATATATCTGTTGCTGCTGCAGGTTGACTCTTCCCCCAGTGGGCAAATTATCTTCTGTGTCTGGCTCAGCAGCACTGAGCAGACCTGTTAGGGGATACAACAGCTTACTCTGCCCACACAGAATGTCCACACAGGCTCTTTGCACTGACTGATTCCTGTTGAGTCATCAGCCACCCCCTCCCCATTCATATTGACTTTTAATAATGAACAGAAATGATTCCTTCATTCCTTCACTCACTCATTCATTCATCCATTCCTCACCAAAGAGACTTTTGCAGAAGGTAAATCAGGATCTGGACCATAGGTTTGTCACTTTGACACACACAGAGACCTAGATACATCTGGGAAGAGGGAACTGCCACTAAGGAACTTCCTCCATCAGAGTGGCATTTGGACATGTCTGTAGGACATTTTGTTCTGATTGCTGATTGCTGTAGCCTACTGTGGGCAGTACCATGCTTCAGCAGGTAGACCTGTGGTGTGTAAGAAAGGGAGATGAGCAACCCAGGGGAAGCAAGCCTGTGAGCAGCATTCCTCCATGGCCTCTGCTTCAGTTCCTGCCTCCAGGTTCCTGACTTGGCTTCTGTCAGCAGTGGCTGTAAGATGAAATAAAGCCTTTCCTCCTTAAGATGCTTTTGGTTGCGGTGCTTATCACAGCAACAAAGATGCTAACTATGACAGGCTTGGCTGTAGCTCACTCAGTAAAGCTGGTAATGTGTTTGCTGTGAAGCACAAGGACCTGGTTCAAACCCCAGGATGCACTATAAAAACCCTGGGCTTGGTAGCTTGTGCTTGTAACCCCAGTGTGGGGGAGGCAGAGGCAACCAATTCCTTGAGGTTCACTGGCCAGTCAGCCTAGACTACTTGGCCAGCCCCAGGACAATGAAAGACATTGTCTCAAAAGCCAAAGTGGACCATGCCCATGAAATGATACCTGAGATTGACCTCTGATGTCTATATGTGTGCTCACATGCCTGTATCAGTATATACACAAACATATAAGTACACATACTTCATATCTGTATACACAGGAAAGCAAAGTGAAATCCATTTCTTTTTTTTAAAGATTTATTTTTATTTTTAATTGTGTGTGTGTGTGTGTGTGTGTGTGTGTGTGTGTGTGTGTGTGTGTGATAGAGAGAGTGTGAGAGAGGTGCACATGTCAGCAGGTGCCCTAAGAGGCCATAGAGAGAGCATTTGATCCCCTGGTGTTGGAGTTGAAGGTGGTTGTGAGCCACTTGAGGTCTTTGTAGAACTCAACTCTGCTCTTCTGCAAGAGCAGCAAGTGCTCTTAACGTCTGAACTGCCTCTCCACCCTAAAAATTCACTTAGTAAGTGTTTAAAAGCTGCAGCATTACTCCTGGTACCTAGAAGAAAAGCCAGGGCCTTTTGCTGGGTGCCTGAAGCCCTGTGTGGTCCTCAGGACACAGGACTGGGTCCACATTATATTGTTTGTTCTTTTCCTCTGCTTCAGCTATACCAGGCTTATACCTCTTACTGGGGGAGCCCTATTCACTCATCCCCACTGCTGGGGAAGCCCTATTCACTCATCCCCACTCCTGAGGGATTCCTATTCACTTAGTCCCACTACTGGGGGAGCTCTATCTACTCACACCCACTACTGGGGGAGCCCTATTCACTCATCCCCACTGCTGGGGGAGCCCTATTCACTCATCCACAGTACTGGGGGAGCTCTATTCACTCATCTACACTACTGGGGGAGCCCTATTCACTCATCCTCACTACTGGGAGACCCCTATTCACTCAGTTCCACTACTGGGGGAGCCCTATCCACTCAGCCCTGGACATCTACCTTGCCCAGCATGCTCTTCACTTTGACAAGTGACTCAGCTCAGATATTCCTTTTTAGGAAGGCTGCTCTACCCCATCACTAAAAGCTGCTCTTCCTTCACAAGTGCCCACAACAGTGCTAGCAATGAATGCATTTAAACCATTGATATGATGCTTTTACTCTGTGCAAAATGTCCTCTTAGAAGGAAATTTGGGTATCTAATCAGAGCCACAGAGAATTAATGAGCTCTTAGATGAGCACTTAAAAGCAAAAGAAGCAAAAGCTGCTATTAGAAAGGATGCGTTCAGCTTGAAGCGGCAATGGTAGGCAGACAAGCAGAAGTAAACTGGAAGAAAGGAAGGGCAAGGACTGCTGCTAAGCCATGCCCCCCCGAAATAGTTCAGAAGTAGGAATAGCTAGAGCATCGGCTACCCATGGGGCTGGCTGTTTTGACCCTTGACAAGAGTCTCCTGGCCACCTTCCTTGCATCCTTTCAGTTAACAGATCAACAAAACCACGAAAGAGGAACTGTTGCTGATGTCATTGACACATACATAGCAGAGCAAATTTCTTCCAAGAGGAGCCCCATAGTCAACATTTTGCTCTTTCTATGAATGTCTTGACTTCAGGGTGCATTCATGCGCATGACAGACACTAGCTAACCCTGCTCATTCTGCTCTGGCTTTGGAGAAGCCTTGCAAGTCCTCAATTCCACCATGGTAGTGCAAAAGTTGCCACAGGTGTTGCACAGACAAACCTGTATGTCTCTGTTTCAGAAGCAAGCATGGGCAGGCTTAGCACACTGCCCACTATGCAGTGTAGGAGTGTGGTGTGGTGTGACTCTCCTGGAGGGTCGGTGGCCTACCTGCTTTTAAAAACTCATGTTGTAGCTAGAGTTTGAACTTAGGTTGTTCTGATCCCAGAATCCTCCGTTTTGAGTGCGGCACTTACATACTAACTCTCCTCTTCCTGGCCTGTCCATGAGATCAAGCCCACTGAGCTTTGTAGTAACCTTAATAACAAATCTGTATTGAGTGCTTAATATATACTAGGCACTAGGGATAGGCCTGTCATTCATGTGTCATGTATGCATGTATGTATGTATGTATCTATCATCTACAACCAACCTATTCAGATCCATTATATATCTAGCATCTATTTAACATGTATTAACTATCTATGTTCCTATCATCGGTCTACTCACCTAATATCTATCTATCCATCCATCTATCTATCTATCTATCTATCTATCTATCTATCTATCTATCTATCCATCCATCCATCCATCCATCCATCCATCCATCCATCCATCCATCTATCTATCTATCTATCTATCTATCTATCTATCTATCTATCTATCTATCTATCTATCTATCTATCTATGTATCCATCCATCCTATGCATCCTCAACTGTCGTCATCATCATCAGTCTGTATCCAATGATCTATTCTTCCCATATTGAAGAAAGGCACCCACCATTCTTCCCATATTGAAGAAAGGCACCCACCACTCAGGATCTACAGCCAAAAGCTGAGTTTATAGTTGGCTAAGCATGGGAAGCCCCCGACTCTCCGCTAAGGCTCACAAGACCGAGATGATCTTTTGGAGTATTGGAAAGTGTAGCATTTAAAGTGTGTGTGAAGAGGTTAGGGAAGTGGTTCAGAAGCACAGAAGCAAGGATTTATGGCTTGTCAGCTGTGGGGCCTGGTTAGTTGTGTTAGGCTGCTATTAGCTTTCATAAAAGTGAGCTGTAATCGTTTAGGGTGAATTTGAAGTGATTTTTGACAGTATGGACTCTAGTGAAAACACAGTTACAATGTTCTTTCTCTTGAATGTAGATTCTAACAGCTTGTAGGATATAAGGGAGGCAGTCCTAATACACTTTGTTTGATATATGAAAAACAATCAGATGGCCAGAGAGATAGACAGGTGGATCAGACTGTACAGGTGTGCTGGGTTACACGGGCTAGGTGTATCACCTAGTCCCTGAGGCAGCTGAAGGGTGGAGTCAAGATTTTGACAATGACCTACCTGGCTCCAGATCCAGCCTCCTTCTTCACGTGACTCTCTCTGGGTTTGTGCTCTGTGAACAACAGAAGCTGCACACGCGACAGCCTTCAAGTCCATCCCTACTTTAAATCAGGAAATTTATTTCCTGTAGCTCATCGTTTGCTCCAGCTCCATTCTTCCTGCTTTTAAGTAAGAGGTTTAACCACTTAGGAAAGAACACTCACAAGGCCAAACTCCTTTCTGTGAAAAGCACAGCCATTTAAGGAAATTGTTTCTAATAGTCTAGCTCCGAACACAAAATTCAGGCTTGCTTTCTCAGAAAGGTTAATAAGCTGGATTCTTCTAGTACACCAGGACAGATGGACAACTCTGTAAAATTATAGCCTAGCTTAACCCTGCTGGCTGTGTTCTTGACTTCAGGATCAACCTTGCCAAAGATTAAATGGAAGATTAAGAGAAAGGTGAGTCTTTGTCTCTATAAATTCATACCCCGTATTCTATGACTTAGAGGACAGGGCAGCTGTGGTCAGCTTCTAAAGGCGAACTGGGGAAACCGAAACCAGAGATTCTACTCAGACAGTTTAGTTACTACCACTCAACGCCAGACTGACCCAGGGAAAAGGAGACTCTGACTCGGGTGGGTATAAAATCTTCGGAAATGGGTTGGATTTCCCTGTGTAGGTAGTTTGCCAAGGGTGCCTTAACTATGTGTGGTGATGCAGCAAAATAACCAGAGGTGGCTACAAAGGTGTACTGGTTAGTTTTGACTGTCAACTGGATATAAGAATCACCTAGGCAAAGAGTCTTAAGAATTATCTAGTTCAGATACTGGATGGTGGTAGCGCACACCAGTATCCCAGCACTCGGGAGGCAGAGGCAGGGGGATCTCTGTGAGTTCGAGGCCAGCCTGGTCTACAGAGTGAGTTCCAGGACAGCCAGAGCTACACAGAGAAACCCTGTCTTGAAAAAAAATGAAATCTCAATCAGGTTGTTCTGTGGGCATTCTGTGGAAATTGAAGGCAGAAGGTCTTCAACAATGTAAGAGTGGAGAAGGCTAGCCGAGAGCAAGCAAGGATTCAGACATTTATCTGCTCTCTGCTCTCGGCTGTGATATGACACTTTAAGTTCCTGCCTTTCCTTCTCCACAGTGACTGACTCTGATGTGAAAGTGTGAGCCAGTTGAACCCCTTTCTTTCTGACATTGTTTTAGTTGGGGTAGTTATCACTACAACAGAAATGAAAAGATGACTTCACATAGAGTGGGAGCCAGGCCACACAGCTGAAAAGTGTGATTTAACTATGCATCAACCACCCAGCTATTTACCTGCATCTATTATCAATGTAATTCTATCTATCTATCTATCTATCTATCTATCTATCTATCTATCTATCTATCTTCTAAATACCTATTGTCTATCTACTATCGACCTATTCATATCTATTTATTGTCTATCATCTGTATATTATTTATCATAACAGTGCTCCACTGTATGTATAGATTGGTGTCATGACTGTTGTTTGCACAAGGCAGGCTCACCTAGTGATGAGTTTCCCATGGAGTGTCCCTGTCCTTAAATAGTACACACCTGCACTGTACAGTGGGTGGTCTTAGCAAAACAGAGACTCATTATCTTGCAGTTCTGGATGCTGGGGTATCTGCAGAGACATGTTTTCATGGCAGTTCTTCTGTCTTTTCTAACTTCTGGGGTTTGCTGACAGTCCTTAGCATTCATTGTTTGGTGTGTGTATCTCTCCAGTCTCTACCCCTTTCGTATGTGTGGTATGTGTGCATGTGTATTTATGCTCATACATGCAGTGAGACAGCGTGTCATTGTCATTAGGTTAGGCCAGCTGGCAAGTGAGCCCCAGGGACCCAACCGTCTCCATCTCCCTACTCCTGAGATTACAAGCACGTACCACCAGACTTAGCATTTCCCCACAGCTTGTGTGGTCAAACTTGGGTCCTCACATTTGCAAACTCTTTGTTAACCACAGCCACACCTTTCTTTATCCTCTCTAAAGTGTTTTCAAAGCTTCCATTAAAAATCCACTCCAGTTGTTTATTCTCTATTACTGTCTGTGGGAATTGTGGGAGACACCATTCTCTAGGCAGATTTCTAAATGCCTTCACAGTGACAGTATTTCGAAGTGATGTCACCTTGAGAGGTGCTGGGTCCAGAGTCTTGGGTACCATCAAGATAACTATTGCTGACACTTTCGATCTCCCACCTTTCGTACTCCAGAATAATTTCATCCCTGTGTATTTCAGCACATCATGTGACCCATAGAGACAAACATTCAGTTCTCTTTTTATGAAGGGTAATTTTAAGTGACAAATGGAAACAGAAATGCCCAAGTAGAGGAGGAACACAGCAAGTCTGAAACACTGCATCTGTTTTCTAAAAATAAATGCCCCTTTAAATTTAGTGTCTGAGCATGCCATGTATGTGACGCTGTAAGCCTCAGCATGCTATAAACAGTGTCATTATGAGACACACAAGTCTTGATGATATCATAGCGATCTCAAGAGTGTCTGAAAGACAGATCTTAGATACAAATAACACGATATTGCATCAGAGTCTTTTCTTGAAATTTGAGATAATAACTGTACAATTAGAATGACTCTAAATGGACCTGAAAGGAATTAAGTTCAATGGTTATACACCAGAGGATGGCCATCCTTGCCCAACACTGAGCTTGCTTAATTGTTCCAATATATAATTTGTTGCAGTTTTAATATATTTGATAACATTTACAGATTTCACTCAACCAGATCCTTTAAAACAAGGAATATAATCAGAGTAAATTTTTGGTTTTTGTCTTAAGTTAGTGGCTACCTACCATAACTTTCAATTCTTGCTATACAGCAAAAAGAAAAAAAAGCCTAATAATTCTCAATTTTCACTATATGAAAAAAACATTCATTTATGATGATGTATTAGTCTTTAAGGATGTATAAAAATAACTGTATAGAAAAAGACAAGTTATCTATAAGGAAACAAAAATTTGTTTTAGGCCAACCTCTCTTCTGGCAAAGCAGGGAAGGATGTTTAGGCAGTTTTGACCATTGTTAAAGGACAGTTTTCAGGAAAAGATTCAATGATAATTTCTGTGTAGACATTTCAAATGAACATGTGCTGATGTGAACACCATTCTGGCTTCTCCATAGGGGGAAGGGTACACAATGGGACACACTCAGATGCGATGCTTTTTGCCTATCAGTTACCTACAACTTACTGCAATGCAGCCTAGCCGGAACCCAAGGAACAAAGCTAGACCTTGAAGCTCCAAAAGGATGCAGCGGGGCTGCTGAGAGTGCTAATCAGCAAGTCTGACATCTGGAGTTCAATCCCTGGAACCCGAAGTGAAAGGAGGGAAGAGACACCTGAACATTGTGCGCTGACTTCCACACATGCACATGCACACAGACATTAAATAGATGTAGTACAAAATTTGCACCATGACACTCAAGTGCAAATCAGAGAATAACCTGCAGGAGTGAGTTCTCCACGTCTGCCACGCAGGTCGCAGGCACAGGATCCAGGTCACCAGGCTTGTCAGTAAGTGCCTCGACCTGCCGAATCATTGCACCAGACTGAAAAAAGAAAATGTGCTTAAGGCTGGAGGATGCCCAACAATGAAGAGCACTCATTGCTCTTGCAGAGGAACCACACTCAGTGCTGGGTGCCTCACAACTACCTGTAACCCCAGCTCCAGGGGACCTGAAGCCTTCATCTGACTTCCGTGGGCATAGGCATCCATGAGGCATACACCCACACAGACATACGTGTATATCAATAAAAATAAAAGTTAAAAAATAATATTATCTTTTATTCAACTAAAATGCTAATGCAATGTCCAAAATGTTCTTCCTTCTGTCAGGAACAGTTTCATTTTTATGGTTATTTAAATAGGCTGATGTGAGAGTAGAGTTTGGAGCTTACATGGGAAATCAAAGAAATATTTAAACTATATTAGTTTGGGTTAGATTCTCCCTGCAGAATTCCTGCAAAACAGACTGTTTTTATTGCAATATTTCTTTAGAAAGTCTGTGGAGTATTTTATTTTATTTTACCAAAGCCCAGGAGCACATGGATTCCTTAAGAATTCTGATATTGTATCAGTGATTGCCAGTGGTGTTGGATATTTTTAAGGAAGCCATTGTAACAGTGGTGTTCTCATTTCACAGTGGAGGCATAACAACTTTGAGACTATTTCCTTGTCATGGGGCTACAATAAGAATAATTGAAATGTCCATCCATGAAGGAAGAAGAAATAAAATGTTATTGTCATGTGATGGACTGTGATTCAGTAGTTTAATAAATTAGATCTACATATATTAATCTGTCTATAGCTCTGCAGAATGAAGGCAGGGAAAAGGAGAGCGGTAATAAAACAGAAGCAGAAACTTATGATTTTGAGATGCATAAAGATTTAACCATATATAGTTTGACTTGTGTGTTGCATTGGGAAGGCACACACAAAGTCACCTCCAAGGCTTCTATTTAAGAAAGAGAGAAAGATTTAAGGGAGTTTTGAGCTTTACTGGTGTGATGCTTAATATCAACAATCAACTTGATGAGATCTGGACTCATCTGTGAGACAGACTTCTGAAGGATTATCCTGATGAGGTTAATTGCAGTGGGAAGACCTGCCCACTGTGGGTTGTAGTGGGCAGCCATTCCCACCTTGATCTGGAAGTTCCAACCCCCATTGAGGCTTCAGTAACTGTCACGCCTACAAGGCGGGGCCAAGAGAGGACCTTGAAGACCTGAGATCCAGATGCGCCGTCTCTCTTGATTCTTGGACCCTGGACGCTAGAGGTAGACAGAGCAGAGTTCTCCAGAGAACACTGCTGGACTGTGCTGCATCTTTCCCAGACCCTGCAACCTACCTATCCCTTCATTTGTAAGTTACGCCACTAAATAAATCTCCCTTTTAACTACGCGGAGTGGCCTTAATAATTTCACCAATAGTGGGTGGCACCACTTCCTAGATGGGACCTTGGAATGAATAAAAAGGAAAATGAACTGAGCACAAGCATTCATTTCTCTCTGCTTCTTTACTGTGGATGAGATATCTATGGCTGTTTCACACACTGTTGCTGGGACTTCTCCATCATGACAGGCTGTACCCTGGCACTGTAAGCCAGAATAAACCAGTTCTTCCTTTAGTTGCTTTTGTCAAGGTATTTTTTTTGAAAAATGATTCAGGGGCTGGAAAGATGGCTCAATGGTTAAAAGCATTTACTGCTCTTGCAGAGGATCCAGGTTCATTTCCCAGAACCTTCATGGTCGCTCATAGCTGTCCATAATTCTAGTTCCAGGGGATCCAGTGCCCTCTTCTGGCCTGCATTTATTTGATTACCTATTATTATTCATTTGATTTATTTTTAACTATATACATGTGCTTGCTTAGTTTTTTTCTTCATACTCAGTCTGGTACTCCAGCTCACAGGATGGAGCTGGCCACATTTAAGTTGGTCCTTTCGTGTTTTCTGCTCACACCTTCACAGACTTGAGCAGAGAGAGCTTTGTCCCCTGTGTGAATTTGAATCTATCGAACCATCACAGTGAGATAAAATACAACAACAACAACAAAAATAGACAAAAAACAACCACAGCGTGGAGTCTAATGAGAAAGAAACCTGCCACCAGGGAGCGGTGCCAGCGACACCACCCAATGGGGTTGGAGAACGTTGATGGTATCAGGTCAGAGTTTCTGTGAGGAAAGGTTCGCGGGGCTCCAACGGGCAAGGTAAAGAGGCATTTGAGAAGGGTGAGAAGACTCCTGACTGAACAAGGAATAGCACTTAAAAATGTCCCAGGCCTGGCCTCACTGTATAGACCTGAAGTTGTAGCTAGTTGTGAGGCTAAAGCAGGAGGACCACGAGTTCAAGGATTGTCTGGCTTGAGAATGAGTTCAAGGCCAGCCTGGGCAGCTTAGAAACACCATCTCAATCTAAAAAAATAAGAAGATGGTGCGTGTGTGGGAGGGCACTAGGGGGATAGTGGACTGGGGACAGGGGGTGTAGCCTGATAGTACAGCACTTGCTTAGCATGCATGGGCTCTAACTTCAACCAAAACGTGACAAATAAAGTAGAAAAAGATGGAGAGGGAGGGAAGCAGGAAGAGAGGGAGAGAGAGGAGGAAGAGGAACAGGAGAGGGAGAGGGGAAAGAAAGGGCGGAGGGGAAGGGAGATGGAGAGAGAGAGAGAGAGAGAGAGAGAGAGAGAGAGAGAGAGAGAGAGAGAGAGAGAACCAGTTGTATTCTGAGGACCAGAAGCCAAGACAAGGAGCATATGAAGATATGGGGAAGCCACTGGGAAAGATGACAGAAGGAAACATGGGTCAGGATTCTCCAGAGAAACAGCATGAAGTGGATTCTATCTATATTTTAATTTGATAAGAATTGACTCACATGACTGTGGGTCATGTCCAAGGATGTGTAGTTAGCAAGCCAGGAGAGCTGATCCTGCATGTTTGAGAACCAGGTTGAGTCTGAAGGTGGGAGAAAAATTAGTACCTGAGGCTCAGCAGGCAGGAAAAGCTCTTTCCACTCGGCCTTTCTGTTGTCCTTAGAGGTTCAATGGGCTGAGTGAGGACATCCACACCCGTGAAGGCTGTCCGCTCAGACTGTGAACTCTGTTATCCAGACACATCCAGCGCACACTCAACCAAGTGTCCAGACAGGCTGAGGTCCAGGCAGTTGATACACAAAATGAACCATCGCAAGGAATAAGGAAGAACAGACGGAGAGAAGCTTCAGGCTAAAATGTCTGCAAGGAAAAGGGGAAGGAAGGCAGAGTTGGGGCCTCCGCAGAAAGCCGAGAAAGCCTCAGGCTGAATGAAGGAGGTCCCAGTAGAAATCAGCTGATTGTAGCAATGCTTTCCCATTTGGCTGCAGCAGCCTAAGGAGGGTGTTCACTGATGTCAACACACTGCAGATCCTACAGTGTGGCAGCTGGAAGGTGTCACAAGATGACCCTGTAGACAGCAGAGTACCCATTACAGACCTGCTATGGAGAAGGGTCAGGTGACCTCAGGACTCAGGTCTGTGTGGTGGAACAGAAGGAGACATCCTGAGGAAGCCTTGTGCTCCCTGCTGGACACAGGTCAAAGCAAGGGTCTTTGTTAGGTATCTTGTTATCACTGTGAGAAAACTGCTTAAACAGGTCCATTGTACAGAGAACCAGGGAGGTATTAGACTGAATACTTGAAAGA
Source organism: Peromyscus californicus insignis (assembly GCF_007827085.1). Lineage (NCBI taxonomy): Eukaryota > Metazoa > Chordata > Mammalia > Rodentia > Cricetidae > Peromyscus > Peromyscus californicus. The sequence continues at coordinate 145,765,995 of NW_026294595.1, forward strand.
CAAATCATTAGAATGTCCATGGGGAATGGACTTCACATTGGTCAGTTCAGTGAATCTCCCTTTATTAGTTCAGCTCAGCAGGCATGGTGTTCACGTGGGAGGGACTGGCGGCATAGAAATTGGGGGCAGGTATCTAAGGAGTATATGAGGACTGTAGACGAACACCCAGTGGCAGATTTGATGGTAGTGATCTAGAAAAAGGCAAACATCTGGATGCTTCCTGCATTTTCTGGGTTGTGTGAGTAGCTAGATGGGGGCAGAGGATGTGTATTTAGAAGCTGAGTATTGCCTAGCCTGTCTATCCCACCTCTCTCTCTCTCTCTCTCCCTCCATCCCCCCTCTCTTTCCTTCTGACAAAGTCTCCCCTATTTTGAGCTAGCCTTGCACACACTACATACAGATGATGGCCTTGAACTCCTGATCATCTTGGCTCTCCCTCCTGAGTGCTTGGATCATAGGTGTACACTACAACACTTGGTTTATGGGGAGCTGAGGACTGGACCTACAGCTTCATGCATGCTGGGTAATCATTCAACCAAGTGAGCTACACCCCCCAGTCTCACCAAAACCAATACCTCAAACAGTTTTTGCTTTTTAATTATACAGGGAAAATACAGCCAAATAGTCAATTCTCCAACTCCCCTCCCTGTAGCCAGAGGCTGTAACATATGTAAGAGGCAGACATCGGAAGCCTTATGGGGATATATTTGTTCTCAACTAAAAGGAGAGTGGCAGCGTCTAAAATAACAAGATGAATACTTATAGCTGAGAAGCCATCAGAGAAAATAAAACGATCATAAATACATTAAAGTAATAAAAATGGGAAAAAGGAGGGAGAAAAATGAATGAAACAAATAGGAAACAGGATAAGAGACCTAAAGTCAAACACAACAAGGAATCACATTACATTATGACCATCTCAGGATGTTTATGTGGCCAATCACAGCATTAAAAATACATAGGACAAAAATATCAAGGGAAAAAACCCCAGACCATTGCACAGTTAGAGCCAGGAACTTCAATACTCTTACCCCAATAGTCAATAAAGCAAGCAGACAGAGAAACATCGACCTGGCTTCATATTTTAGAAGTCTGTCTCCAATAACAGCAGAAGGGACATTCCTCTCAAAGCCACACACGTTTCTACCATGACAGACTGTATTTTGGGCCAGAAAATAGGTCTCAGTAAAGAAAATGTACTCAAAGATACAAAATATTCTCAACAGTGATGGTATTAAAGGAGAAACCAATAACAAAAAGACACCTGGAAAATATCAAACCAAGGAATGCTCTGTCCCTAGTTTAAGGTTCAAAGAATAAGTGGAAACAGAAAGCGTCTTCAATTTAACTGAGAAAATGCAACATTTCAAACAGATTGGATAGCACTGCATTTCTGCAGTAATTACAGGGAAATCTGTAATGCTGCAAGCTAATATCAAAAAAAGAAGAAACAGGGCTGGAGAGATGGCGCAGGAGTTAACGTGCACAGGCTGCTCTCCAGGGAACTTGGATCTGATTTCCAGCACCCACATGGAGGCGCCCAACCATCTGTAACTCCAGTTCCAGGGGGATCTGATGCCCTCTTCTGGCCTCTGTTGGCACTACATGCAGACAGTACATGCAGGCAAGACACCCATACACATAAAATTAATTTAGAAATATCTTTAAAGGCAACAGAAGTGAATATCCACACGCAGCTTAGCTTCCATGTTGAGAGAGGGAAGGAAGGAGGAGAGGAGAGGGAGGAGAAAGGGACAGAGAGACAGTAAGACAGAGAAAAGAGAGAGGAGGGATAGAGAGAGAAAATACAAAAGGGTAAGCTGAAGAAGAGTAGAAATCAATAAAACAGAGGAAAAAAGTGATTTATAATATTTCAAAGTGGAAATAACCTGAACTTTCATTAGTAGGAAAAATAATGAGCACATTGTAGTATATCCATTCACTGGAATACTACTATACAATTAAAAAGGAACCATTACTACACTCAGAGATGTGGACCAGCATCAGACTGTTCAAATATATTGAAAGGATCTAGACAATTTGGAATATCTCCATGCGATTCTCTCTAACAATCTAGAAAATGCACAGTAATTTACAGATACACACAGAAGAGTGTCTGCTAGATAGTGGAGTTACGAGGGAGACAGAGGCAGGGATTAAAATGGAGAGGGATAGGTGTGTTACGGCAATGATTTACCAGGCCTACAATTAGGTCAAAATTAACATAACTTTACACTTTATATGTGTGTAGACTGGTTATGTCAATCATAAAGCTACTTTTAAAAATAGCTTTTTTAAAATTAAAGCTACTTTTTAAAATATCTGATTGCTACTTGATACAAAGAAGTGTTAAATCTGCTGTATTTTCTCCTATGTGTGAAACAGGATTGTGTATTAAAATTCTTAGTGTCTTGGAATCATAAGACACAGCAGTAACACCTTTTGACCTGAGACTGCTGGCTGAGACATAACAGTGCAGACTCCTAAGGGATAATGTGCAGAAGATAGAAATTGTTTTTAGATGTGTCAAGATCAGAGCATTCTGATGCCAAGCCCTGTAGCAGGAGGATCACAAGTTCAAGGCCAGCCTGAGCTGTGAAATGAGTTTAAAGACAGTATAGATCAGTTAGAATCTTTCTCACAGTAGAAAACACAAAATGGGCACTTGCCCAGAGTGTGTGAGTCCCTGAGTTTATCCCCAGGCATTCAAAGGCAAGATGAAGTCATTCTGCTAGAGGTTGGTCAGAGACCCAGGAGCAGCCTAGCTTGTCATGACTGTTCTCTGATTGCCTCTGATCCAGTCTCTACACTGAATCTCATCTTCCTTTGCAACAGATATCCAACCAGAGGTGCACCCCAGGAAACCCACATTTCTCCTGTGTTTGTGAAGAGATGATCACATGATAAAAATGGAACTGATGTATATGTAGATAGTTATAGCCTTGAATTCACAAAATGTTGCCTGAAATTGCCAATGGGTCTGTCTCATTATATTGTAAATGTGGCTGTTTATTTTCCCATCTTTAAAATTGATTGACACAGAAACGAAATTTTGAAAGGAAAACCCTTGCAGACAGAATTTCATGGTATTTTTGAAGTGACTTTGAATTCTCGCCCTGCTCAGAGCAGGCTTGATGTTGCTGGACAAGTCTTTTGGCCTTTGTGTGTGAGGTCTCTGCACTGTGAAATGTGGATCCCACCACAGGGCACCTAGCTAGTGTGAGGGCTCAGTAGGACTGGCAGAGTGCTTCAAATGGAAGCTGCTCTCCTGGTAAATGGCTTCAAGCATGTTGGTCTGTTTCCACGTCACGTTATGAGGCAGAGAGAAGCAAATGACCTGTCCACAATCACTCAGCAGGTGAGGGGCACAGCTAGGCAATATCTCGGCATGACTACCTTCTAGTCCTGCAACAACCTCTGTCTGCATGCTGCAGTGTGAGGAATGTCAGCAGAGCAGCAAAGTCTTTGTTACCTACTTGGTTCTCCTTGCTCTCTCTCTTCTGCACTGGCCTAGATTTTCTCAAGGCACCTTTGCCATGATCTACTGAAAGGAGACTCTCCTCACCAAAACAAAACAAAACAAAACAAAACAAAACAAAACAAAACACGAGAAACTTACTGTGAGTACTTGTGATCACAAGCTGGTTCCTCTTTGTGCTCCCATTCACTAGAGGTGTGCTTGCTTTTGTGTTCCTAGATATGAAACTTAAGACTTGACAACCACCCACACAGAAAGAAAGTCATTTTGTGTCTGTAAATGGCCTTTGGAACACATTGGTAAAGAAAACACAAGAGAAATGAAAAGGTCTAGTGTTCTTGGCAACAAATAATAACCATTGCTAATATTTTAACATAAACACTTCCTATCTGTTGTTCCGTATAAAAAGCAAGACAGATAGCCCATGTCATGTTGGTTGATAAACACAAAACTCCCTTACCAGCTCTGGATTCTCCATGGACTCTCTTCCTCCCCATGTTCTCCGTGTCTCACCCTGACCTTCCTTCTGGCTTCACTGCACCTGAGCCTTCCTGGGTTGCAGGTCATTCTGTGCCTTCTCCACCATGTCTACTGTTGCTTGGACAATAGCATTTCCTCTTTCCATCTTAGTGCCCTAACTTTACCATTTCCCTGTAGCTGGAAGTTTTCCTGTGTCCCACCTGGACCCTGCAGTAAGGACGAATCTTTCCTGCCCAGTTCTGCAGCTGCTCAGACCCAAATAAACACACAGAGGCTTAATATTGTTTATAACTGCTTGGTCATTAGCTCAGGCCTACCACTGACTAGCTCTTACATTTAAACTCAGCCCATTTCTTTTAATCTATATATTGCCAAATGTTCTGTGGCTTTACCTGTGTGCCTTTATATGCTGGTCCCTGGATGGCAGGCTGGCGTCTCCTGACTCAGTCTTCCACTTTCCAGAATTCTCCTTGTCTGTTTATCTTGCCTATACTTCCTGCCTGGCTACTGGCCAATCATCATTTTATTTATCAACCAATCAGAGCAACACATTCACAGCATACAGAGCAACATCACCCATCATTTCCCCCTTTCTTTCTATTTAAAAGGAAGGTTTTAACTTCAACATAGTAAAATTACATATAACAAAACAGTTATCAAGCAAGAATTACAGTTATAATATTTAGTCTATTTGTATTTGGCAAAATTAAAGAAAATATTTTATCATCTATCCTTTATTTGTGAGTCTAAAATTTTTAGCTACCTTTTCTCTTATCATAACCAGGGAAAACCATAATTATAACTATCTAGTCTTCAACTACATCAAAGACCCCAGAAGGATGTAATATTATCTAAGTAAATAGAAAGAGCATTGTAAGTGATTTCCAAAAATCTAGAATGACAGAGACAGCTGCCTGCTTGGATAGTCATCCAAAGCTCCTCTGTAATGTTGGAGCATCCATCCATCTTCAGCCCATAGGCCTAGTTTCTCAGTCATTTTTCTCTATGTGCTGTAGAATGTCTGACAATTTCTTCTGTGAAGCAGGAACCTGAAGGACCATTTCATCTTGCAAAGTTCAGGGATCACTTTCCTATGGTCCTGCATGTCCATTTTATGTAACATTTTGTCAAGCAGTCCAGGCAAGAACAGTTTCTTGTCCAAATGACTATTTTTGCCAAGAAGAAGATTAGACAGAAAAGGGGAAATTCTGTGGGATAATGCTTTTGTACACTGGTTTAATAAAAACACTGATTGGTCAGTAGTTAGGCCGGAAGTATAGACAGGGTAATCAGACTAAAGGAATTCTGGGAAGAGTCAGAAGTCACCAGCCAGACACAGAGGAAGCAAGATATGAAGGCGGAACTGAGAAAAGGTACCAAGCTACATGGCTAAACATGAATAAGAATCATAGGTTAATTTATGTGTAAGAGCTAGTCAGTAATAAGCCTAAGCTAATGGCTGAGCAGTTATAAATAATATTAAACCTCTGTGTGATTATTTTATAAGCAGGCCACAAGACTGCAGGGCCCAGGCAGGACTGGAGAAACTTCTAGTTACATTTCCCATCTCCCAAAGCTATCCAGTCTGCTCCCACACAGCCTCACAGGACTTTTCTCTGTGGATAATTGGACACTTGTGAATCTGTTCTATGACATCTATTACTTCCGTTGATGTCCACCTCCACTGAGAGTCCAATTTCTCTATCCACTCTCCCCACTTCCCATTCCAGGTTCAACAACACTCGCCTTATGAGCAAACAGGTGAGTTCTTCTATACCCATTTTAGCCACTGTGATGAAGGTTTCTAGTGGATGGCCATGATGACTTTCTCTTGGCTTTGTTTTGGCGGAAGACTTCAAGGTCTGGAGGTGGGAAACATCTGGAGAATACTCTCCAGCAAAGAGCTGGTCCATCTGTGAAGGTTTCCAGAAAGAAGAGGCCCAACACATTCTATCTGCAGGTTAAACACACATCTACAGCTCACATATGACATGGGAGTTAAAGGGGCTTAAGAAGGAAAAGAAGCAAGCACCAGGGCAGGGCACATGCTCATAACTAAATCTTTGTGCCTTGGGGTATGTTTCTAGAGAGGGCAATGCTGGGGTCAAGGTCACTGGGTATCACAGACTTTCTCTCTTCAACAGCTGGTGCCATGTGCGATGGGTTGCGGCAATGAATCAAGACTCAAATTCTCACCAGTGTTTAGTCCTCTTTTCTAAAGGCTTTTGGGTAATTGCCTCTAGAAGAGCTTTTAAGGGGCTGGGGAGGTGATTCAGAGGGTAATGGGCTTGTTGATCAATCCTGGAGACTTGAGTTCAATCCCTGGGACCCATGTAAAGTTGAAGGGAGAGAGCCAACCCCACAAAGCTGTGATCTGGTCTCCACACATATATCATGGTATGCATGCTGTGTTCTGATCTCCACACATATATCATGGTATGCATGCTGTGCTCTGGTCTCCACACATATATCATGGTATATAGGCTGTCCTCTGGTCTCCACATATATATCATGTATGCATGCTGTGCTCTGGTCTCCACACATATATCATGGTACATAGACTGTCCTCTGGTCTCCACATATATATCATGCTCTGCTCTGGTCTTGTCTTCACACAAATACCATGTATGCATTCTGTGCTCTGATCTCCACACATATATCATGTATGCATGCTGTGCTCTGGTCTCCACAGATATATCATCATATGCATGCTGTGCTCTGGTCTCCACATATATATCATGGGTTTCCAGAATGCATTTCCCGTCCTGTCCTCTCTGAGACAAAGGCTCCTACCCTGCTGGCTGGGTATGCGAATGTGGAAGGAAGGTAGCCAAAAGCTATGGGTACCATCATGAGACCTCAGAGGAGGACTTGTGGGGGGTGGGGCATGAAGAAGAAGCGGAACCAAAAGCTAAGAAGAAGAAGAAGAAGAAGAAGAAGAAGAAGAAGAAGAAGAAGAAGAAGAAGAAGAAGAAGAAGAAGAAGAAATTCTGTTGACCTGGCAGATACCACTCAGCTAGGCTCTGAGGGATATGCGATGCTACTGGAATGAAATCAAGCTGTTGCCATAGACCCCCAAATGCAAGAGCTTATGTTATTCAAAAATTTATTTCTCAGGTAACAAGCCTGGATGGGCAAGTTGTCCTGGGCAGTTCACAGGTGCGGTCCCACGAGGTCAACCAGCAACTAGGCTCATGGGTCACTCTGACTCCTCAGGCCACGTGTTCCATCCTTGAGTCTAGTCTCTGACCCCAGGACAGGGGAGGAAGGCATGGAGAGAAAGCAGCCTTGTGGTGAATGCGGCCATGGTGTTGCAAACATCTTTCTCTTGCATCCTGTAGGCAGTGTGTCCCACATGGCCCCAGGGACTCAGGGAAACAGAAGGTGTAGTGCCTCTGGCAGCTCCTCATCACTGTGGCAAATATCTGAGAGTAGGTTTGCTGTGTCTGGTGGTTCCAGAGATCTGAGTTTTGACTTCATTGTCTATGGGATGTAATGATACAAAGAACACCGTAGCTGAAGGGCAGGCCCAAGTGTTTCACTTCAGGCATCAGAGAAAGAGGGAGGAAAGGAAGGTTCCAGGACAAGGTATCAGCCACCTCTAGTGAACCCACTTTCTCCAACCAGGCCCAGCATCCAAAAGTTTCTAGCATTTTATAATAATGAATTATAAAACCATCATTGATTAGCCATGATTAGCCCTCATGATCCAGTTGCCTCTCAGTGACTGATCAACTGTCTGAAGACTTCAACTCCAGTGCAAGAGAGAGCCTTTTGGGAACCATCTCATGTATCCATCAGTGCCACATCTCAGGTCTCCATCAGTGCCAATACAACATGCACTGGTTTGGAGTGGGTCTGCCAGTTATTTCTAAGACACCATGTCATTTCTGTCCTGTATAAAGCACCCAACACTGAGGAATACTGTCATTTGCCACTAAAGGAGTCCCGCTTGGAGACACCAGAGCTCTGTGGCTAGAACAGTATTCCTCAACCTTCCTAATGCTGCGACCCTTTAATATAGTTCCTCATGCTGTGGTGACTTCAAACCATAAAATTATTTTCATTGTTACTTCATAACTGTAATTTTGCTACTGTTAAGAATTGTAGTGTAAATATCTGATATGCAGGATGATCTAGGGAGACCCCTGCCAAAGTGTCGTTTGACCCCGGGGTGGAGAACCATTGGACTAGAAGTTTCAAAGTTCATAACTTGATTCAGTAACCCAGATGGCTCAAGAAAATTCCAAGTAGGTCTCTAGTGCTTTCCAAAATGAGAATCTAGTAGAGCGCAAAAGGAGTAAGTGAGGCTGGAGAAAGATCTAGACCTAGGACCACCTCATGGATTCCAGTGCTACCAACCAGCCTCGTGTCTTGTGTCGGTCACTGGAGAACATTTTGGTTAGAATCGTAGAGCCCATTCCCAAGATCTGGCATTAGGGGGTGCAAGTGAAGTTCTAGGGTACAAAATTTAAGGAGACTCTAAATGTCAGAGCTGTGTAAGTAATGAACTGCCATTGGCAAGACCCTAAAAATGCATACTTCTTTAAATCACATAGGTCACTTCTGCTAACTGCAGCCCCATACTGCCCATAGTAACAAAGTATTTACTAAAAAGGAAGGAGCAGGTATTCCAAAGAGAATCCAGACAGCATTGCTCTTCTCTGACTCCCGCATGGACATCTTGTCGATAAGATACAAAAACTACCATCCACTAAAATAGAAGCTTCTCACTGCAACACTGCAGAGCTAGACATTAACAGGGGTCAGCTGGCTCACTGGGTCAGGGCAGATACAAGTAACAAGGACATATAGGCAACTCTTGCCCTGCCTTTGTTATTATTAGTAGTATGTGTCAATGCTAGGTGTTTTCCTCAGTTGCCCTCCACCTTATGTTTTGATAATTTGTTGATGTATTTATTTTAATTTATGTGTATTAAATTAAATTTGTGAGCCTGCATGAATCTATGTGCACCACGTGCATGCAGGAACCTGCAGAGGTCAGAAGAGGGGGTCAGATGCCCTGAAACTAGAGCTATAGGTAGTTGTGAGCTGTCTTATGGGTGTGGGGAGCTGAACCCCAATCCTCTGTAGAGCAGTAAGTGCTCTTAACAACTGAGTCATTTCTAGCCCTCCACCTCATGTTTTTTGGACAGGGTCTCTCACTGATTTTTAGATTTCTCTGATTGGCTAGGCTGGCTGGTTATGGAGTCCCAGGTCTGCTAGTCTCTACCCACCCTCCCAGCACAAACACCAGCACCTCCATCCACTCCCTGCTTTTAGGGGTACTGGTGACCTGAACTTGGGCTTTCATGCCCATTGAGGCATCTCCCCAGCCTCTAGTCTTCTCATTGTTGAGCTCATTTGAAGAAACCCAGAGGCTTCTGGACTTTTCCTGAACAAATGATAGGCTCCCCTAAGTTCAACACTTTCACCAAATGCCACTGAGCACTGAGGCTGAGGCTGTGTGGCACTTGTCCAGTACCTTTACCAAAAATAGCTTGAGCTTCCACCCACCCCCTGCTGCTCGCAGCAGAGTGTCACAGAAGCACACACAGCCTTTTGTCTGGTAGGTGAGACAGCTCCAATGAAAGCCACTTGGCTGTCACCAGGGAGGAGTTTGCTCTACACCAGGTCACCGCTCCACCAGCCTTCACTCAATAAAGACTGATGACTTGGAAGTGACACCTGATCAGGCAGAAGAAAAGGTGGAACAGATCTGCTCTCCAGGTACTCTCTGCTCCATCCATGTCTTCCTGTGGCCAACAAGAGTGATCATGGTGGCTCACAACCTTCCATAACTCTAGTTCCAGGGGCTCTGACATCCTCTTCTGACCTCTCTGGGCACCAGGCATACACTTATGGCACACACATACATGCAGGCAAAACACTCATACACATAGATGAAATCTTTAAAAAAATCTTCAATTATAAAACAAAACACAAGTGTGGGTGCTCTGTGTGCGTGTGAAGTGCATGCTGTAGGATGGATCATTTACAAGTGTCTTCCATCTGCATGTGTGTGCACATACTGATAAACCAACGTTGTCAACAATCAATTAAATCTATAGGGATGGTGATACCTAGGAAGTCAGTATAGGCTATGTTGGGACCAATTGGTAGCCTTCAGAGACTTTGGAGGCATGGAAGACTTCTTGCTGAAGTTGGCTTTCAAGCTAAGATAGGAAAGATGAGATTCTTCTGTGGAATGCATCAGGGGAAACAGGGTCCAGTCAGAGATGTTTTAGCTAAGAAAGTGTGCTTCAAAAGGCTGAGATGGCGATGGGGGTGAGGATGTACCTTAGTTGGTGGGGGTGAGGATATACCTTAGTTGGTGGGATGCTCACTGCCTAGCATGCACAAAGCTCTGAGCTCCATCTCTAGCCCCGCATAAACTAGGAGTGGTGATCACACCTATTATCCCAGCACTCAGAGGAGGGAGGATCAGAAGTTTATGTTTATCCTTGTCTACAAGAGCAAGAACGAGGCTAGCCTGAGATACATGAGACCCTGCCACAAGACAGCCAGACAAACAACAAATAAAATGAGTAATTTTTTAAAGACTGAGAACTAGAAAAGAGCCAGACAAGTTTAAAGCTTCAGTCAAGGGAATGCTTCCTAAATGTAAGCCAATTAACTCTGACCAGCCAGCTGAAACCACATGCCATGTCTGGAGAAAACACCAAACATCTAAGGAAGAGGATGTAGAACTAGAGAGATGGCTCATCAGGTTTAGTACAAGGACCTGAGTTCAATCCCTCAGACCCATGTAAGAAAAGGTGAGGTGGCACAGGCTTGTAATACTGCTGCAGAGTGGGGCTGGGCGGCTCCCTGGGGCTCACTGGTTCATAAAAGATTGTCTCAAAGACAAACCCAACAGCATGTACAGTTTGTGAGGTCTCTGACCTCACATGCATCTGCATCCACATGAGCGAGTGTACATGCATGCACTTGCCCATGCATACACACACACACACACACACACACACACACACACACACACACACAGTATACAAAAGAGCTTACCTGCCCTGGGAGCAGAGGGCAGGCACACTCAATTTGAAAAACAAAAGGAATCCAAGGAAGGGAACACATTTGCATGTTATAAAAACGAGTCTTAAGTGTTGAAACTGAATCAACAGTTTAAAACAATAGTAAACAATATTTTTGTTATATGGTAGAATTATCTAAAGGGAAAGGAATTCCCATGTGATACTGTATCTGGCAGTGTCTAACTGTGCATGATGAGTACTGAGCAAGTCCATAAGCACTACTAGATTCTATATCTCTATGGGTCTCTCCCTGTCACCACTGGACATTGCTTAATTTATAGAAGAGTTAGGGTCTGCCCTGTGACTGGCATACCCCAGTCTATCGTGTGTGTGTGTGTGTGTGTGTGTGTGTGTGTGTGTGTGTGTGTGATATTAGTTTAATTTTTTTGAACCAACCAAACAAACAAAACTATATACTGCATTCGATCTTGCAATTAAAAAATTGCTTGTTTCTTCCAATCTATTCTGGCATTTTCTAGTCTGATTTGATCTTCCTGTCTTCCATACCTGTTTTTCTCATCTGTGATTTCTGTTATTATTCTTATGCATTGATTTATTCTCTGTTCCTGTGACACTGTAATTGGTCTACAAGTGAAGTATTGGACAGATGTCATTCATAAGCACCCCTGTTTCACAGTTACCATGGACAGTATTGGCTAATAGTGCCAGCTCTTCTAAGCAGCCCTTCAAATGAGTTCACCATTTGCTCCTCTTTGGGTGAAGGATTGACAGTTAAAACATCATTTTTTTTTCATGGAATGGAAACACAGAGACATAGCAGATGGTTTACAATATAGCAAAGAGTTTCCCCATCAGGACACCTGCTTTCTGGCTCTAACAGTTGAGTCTCAATTCTATGACACATTCTTGGGTGATTTCTCTCCTTTGACCGATACCCACCAAACCAGGATGACTAAAATGAGATTTCCCACAGAGAAAGGAAGTCGTTCCTATGGCATCTTAGAGATGAGAGGATTTTGATGTCATCAGGCCTAACGACCTATGAAATAGATGACTCTTTCTCTGTGACTCTTACTGAAGGTCACCCAGCTCATTAGCTCGACTGGGATCACCTCTGATGATCAAGAACGGTCTAGCTTTTCAGTAAAGGAAGAGAAAGACCTACCTTGGAGATCGAGAAGCAATCTTAGGCTTATGACATTGGCCCTACGTAGTAACACTAATCCCTTTGTCCCTGCAGCCCTGGCCCTTGTGGTGGCCAGCTGTGGGATGGTGGGCAAGTCCCCACGGCCTGGCTCTTCTCAGCTTCAGGTTCTGCCAAACGTAGGTGCTAAAATCACTCTTCCATCAGCGAAACACGGCAGGGAGAGGCTCAGAGATGCTCAGAGAGGATCAGCAGTGATCAACTTAACTTTGCAAGTTTGCTTAAGGAAGGTCATGGAATCAGGAGCCGGTGGACTCAAATTCTTCGCATCCCTGTCTGGCTTAGTGTTCTAGGCCTCCACAGTGTTTACCAGGGGCAGCTATATTTTCAGGTTACGGAGGTCTATGTGAGAGCTTGGTAATTACACAAAGAGGTCATACCTTAATGGGTTCAGGGGAGCTGAACTGAGTAAATGCATACAAAGGTCAGGGCAGTACCTGGTACAAGCTAGCCACCTTAGCAAAGTCTTTTTTTGTTTGTTTGTTTGTTTTTGTTTTTTCGAGACAGGGTTTCTCTGTGTAGCTTTGCTCCTTTCCTGGAACTCACTTGGTAGCCCAGGCTGGTCTTGAACTCACAGAGATCCGCCTGGCTCTGCCTCCCAAGTGCTGGGATTAAAGGCATGCGCCACCACCGCCCGGCAGCAAAGTCTTAAGATTTATTGATCACCTACACAGGGCCGAGATTTGAGGACAGAACCGTGACCAGGACAAGAATCAGCTCCTAGGAAACTTACAATCCTAATGGGAAGACAGACTCAAGCAAGAGATAGGGGCAATTAATACAAGCCTCGGGCTGGACAGTAGGGAGTCCTCACGGAAGGGCTGCACCCAGCCTTGGAGATGGCTCTCTCTAGGTCACCGGTGAACCACACAGCTCAGTCTCCCTGGATACAGACACACCCTTAATTAGCTCTTCTGGGGAAAAGAGGGGGCTGAAGGGACAGGTTAGGGCACACACAGATGATAAAGAGTCCGAAGTCTGTTCTCTAAAAGACAGGCAGGAACTGGGAGCTTCGCCCCTCCTGATGGCTGTATCTAGCTGGGAGGGCGGGAGCGTGCTCCTGGGGAGAGGAGGTGGGATCAGGGCAGCTGGGGGCCAGGTGGGCGGAGGCCGGGGGTGGGGCCCCGGGCGCTCCTCCTTCTGGGCCATCTCTGCCTCTTCCTTCCTCTCTCTTCCTCCTCCTCCTTTCTGGTCCTCCCCCTCCTCCTTGGAGCGGCTCCTCCTCCTGGCAGGCTGCCGCCCAGTCAGCTGACGCCGTGCTCCAGTCTCGCCTCCCCGCCACTCTCCCCCAAAGTGGCTGCTGGGCGCCGGCGGCCGCCCACTTTCAGGCTTTGGGGAGACAGGGAAAGAGATGTGCGCCTTCTGACGTCCGGTCTCACTGCATTGCCTTGTCAACTTTCACTCCCTCACTCTCTGTCCTGACCCTCCCCACATCCCTCCTCGAAGCCACTCAGGGTGCTGTGCAGGCTCTGGGGGCAGCAGGGTTGCTGTCTGTCTGGGATGGCTTCCAATTTTAATGACATAGTGAAGCAGGGGTACGTGAGGATCCGGAGCAGACGCCTAGGGGTACGTATTCATCCTTTCCGTGCTCCTTGCTTGCGACTTCAGGGTCTGTGTCTGCAGCCAGCATCCCGGCGCTGGGGACTTGCCTTGTGCGGTGGCTCTCGCAGCCAACATCCCAGGCTACTGCGACTGCGGCGCTAGCGCCAGCGTCTGGGTATGTCATGGAGCTATCTTTATCTCTCGGATGGCTTGACTTTCTAACGGTGGCCACCGGAGCCGATTGACTTGGAATAAATATTTCCCGGTAGCCATGGGTGCTGTAGCTGGAAAGCCCGGCATGGTGCTGAGCCTACCGGATGTCCCCGGCCCGCGTCCCACTCACACCAACTTAACTTTTCCAGGGGGTGGATAGAGGCCAGGACAGAGGGCAGATGCCCAGAGGGGGATCAAGGTCAGTGACTATTTGGTCCCAGGGACTCCGCTCTGCAGTTTAGGTGTTTGCAAAGGTGGAGAGAGCTGGCCTTGAACAGGGCCAACTCCCTAGTGAAAACACAGATCTAAATTTCCCCACTCTTGAGCCTGGGCAGTGGGTTTCTGTTTTTTAGAATCCACGTTCTGAGTCCCACTGGACGATCGATCATCTCGTGTGGAAGGAACATGGTGCAGGTGTAGAGACCCTGGAATAGGAGAAGGAAGGAAGGAAGGAAGAAAGGAAGGAAGGAAGGAAAGGAAAGAAAGAGAAGGAAAGAAAGGAAGAAGGAAAGAGAAAGGAAGGAGGGAAGGAAGAAAGGAAGGATGAAAGGAAGGAAGGAAGGGAGAGAGGGAGAAGGGAAGGAGGGAGAAAGGGAGGGGGGAGGAGGGGAGGAAGGAAGGAAGGAAGGAAGGATGAAAGGAAGGAAGAAAAGAAGGAAAAAAGAGAAGGAAAGAAAGGGAGGAAGGAAAGGAAAGAGAAGGAAAGAAAGGAAGGAAAGAGAAAGGAAGGAAGGAAGGAAGGAAGAAAGAAAGAATGAATGAAAGAAAGAAAGAAAGAAAGAAGGAAAGAAAGAAAGATTTCTGGTGCCCCCCCCCTTTTGAAGACTCCCTTCCTTTTCTCTTGTTGGGGGCACTTGAGGAGAAAACCATCCTGCCTTTGAGTTTTAAGTGATGGTACAGGGGAGGTACTGGAGTGTGTGTGTGTGTTTTGCAGGTTACCTCATTTCTTTTTGCCATGTGTCAAATACTGTGGCTGTTTTTGCTGGTTTTGTTTGCCAGAGGCTGGGGGTGAGGCAGGGATGGGGAGTAAGTTTACTTAGCAATGAAAGCTGGTGTTAGTGAGAGTGACAATGGCCCAGCCTCGTGAGTGATCCACTGAGTATCTGTCTCCACAAATATGTGACATCCATTACCATTCTTTTATTTGGTCTCTGGACTTAAAAAAAAAGTGCCTTTAATTTGATTGAAAATAAAAGAAATTTCTCAATAGTAAACCTCACTAGAGAGGATTGTCTACTGGCAAGAAACATCCTGGATTGTTATAAAACTCTGGTTCCCTTAGCCTATTTCTTTCTTTGCTTTTTTTCTGCCTTGCTGGTTACTCTGTTTGAACAGCAAAGTTCTCATGTCTGTGACTGTCTTAAATGAAGCATTAAGGAGAATGGTAACAGAACTAACTGACCTTACTGGATTTGCTACAGTCTTATTGATTCTCCCTGGGGTCTTCAACCCAGTGACTTCCAAAGGGAAGGGGAAGAAATCCCAAGAGCATCACACTTTTTATTATCTGGTGGGTGGCTGAGCATTACAGCTTTAAAGAGAGCGTTAGAAAGCCACATTCTAATCTTGCATTTACTCTATCATGTCAATGGAAGGGACTGGGACTAGACATTCATTCCATGCTAGAGAGCATTCCAACAGGAAGAAGACATGCATTATTAATGCACAGAATATGAATTATTCATGAGGATCAGAGTTGACGCCAAATCCTGACAAGGGTGATTTATAGGAAAAACTGGTTAACATCACTTTCAAGTCTTTTTTCTATATTACTATAATTGACACAATATAGTCTTGTGTGCATGCCAACAAATTTTGGATGGCTATTAGAGGCAAGAAGAGAGGGAACAGAGTCTAGTTAGCATTTGTTTTATATTTACAGTATTTTGGGTAGTCTAATTTCTTAAGATGTAATCATTTTGTTTGTGTTTACTCAAATGTACACAGGAATATTCATTGCATTATGGTCATCATTCATGGACAGAAAAGTCAGACTAAGACTGTGTAAAATAGGCCTTTTTTGTCAACCTTGGTTCTACCAGTAGACCAGCCTGCTAAGATGATCATGTGCTATAATTTGTAAATACAGCAGATTACATTGTCATCAGAACTGAGTGCCAAATAACATTTTGGTGGAAAGACCCTTGCAAAGGTGGAGGCTTCTTGTGGGAAGTGACAATAAGCACCCGGTATCCAAAGCCAAGCATGTTCGTAGTGTTAAACCAGGCTGTAGAGAGCCTGGATCAGTACTTAATGTGTATATTCTGGGCACTGTGTGAGTCCCAGAGAACTAGCCAGCAGGCAGAGAGTATATGTTGGCACCCCCAGTGGCCATACAGAGTGAAGGATGACCTTGCAATTGGTAACTAATATGACAATGGCTTTATTAATGGAATCCAGACAAGAATCTGTGGAGAAGAGCCATGTCTGGGAGTGTTTATAATTAAACAAGTAAACTGCATTTCGTGGTAAGCAGCTGTTGTGTCAAAGAATGTCCCCAGGTTTGGTAAAAGATAAGATAATAAGATAGGAATGAATTCTGCTTGTTTGACTCATTAGGTCTATGACCTTTGACCTTCCCTGGCTTCAATTTTCTGATCTATACAGTGCATGTTATTTAGAGATGTTCTTGTGAACATCAAATAAGATAATATCTGTGCACATGCAGAGAAAGTGCATAGTATTGATTCTTATTGCAGTACTGTCTTTAATGTAATCAAAGATGAGTTAAGGCTGGCAGAAGCATTGAAGGATTGTTGATTTCCTTACCTTTCTATCTGAACATGTCCAAAGGCATATTTTATCATTATTGCTATTTAAGTTTTAAATATACTTTAATGAATACATCAAAACATGAAAGTGTGCATATTTCTGGGATCATGTTACGCTTTGATACATTTGTGGTTTAAATGTTTAAATCAGGGTAAAATCTTTATCCTCATTCAGTGAAATTTTTTTTTGTGGCAGAATTTATTTAGCTATAGATCTCTCTTTCCTATGGATGATGTTCTTATCAAAGATATGCATATAAATATATATGTAATATAGTTTATAATGCAAATAAGACAGGAAGCTATAACTAGGCAATTTGTCAATGGACAGAAGCAAGCTGGGGACACTTCCATGGGGAGTCACAGACAGGGCAGCTTCACTTAAAGTCCTAAACATTGTCCTAAGCAATCAAAGTAGGTGTTAGCTACTCTTTGCTTTGGGCATCAGAAAGCCAAATGAAATTCAGTTCCTTTAATTGAGAGATCTCTGTGTCTTCATGTCTGCACTCTCTAGAGTTATCCCTACTGGCTCCTCCAGGTCTCAGGCTGTGCCCTGGGTACAATATTTGCTCAGGAATGTGGATATTTCTATTTGGGGAGTTGATGGGGAGGATGGGAATTTTAGCTATCTATAATTACCTAATTCTCAAAAGACGCTGGAGATTTCTTAGATGAGTGGAATGGGCGGTGTCTGCATCATTGACCCGCTAAGTGTGTTCTTCAGACGGATTCCATCCAGATCTTCATTGAGTTTGTTTATTTGCAATGAAAAGAATTTTCTATCCATAATTATCCTGGCTGATCCACAATGCAATTCTCAGAGCTTAAATTTAGAGCTTTTTTCCTTATCCACATGCAGTTCCTCAATGACTTAGGGTTTAAATATCCTTTCTTTGCTTATATCTAACAACTTATCAGAACAGACCACTTGAGCTCCACTCTGGCCCATTTTCTGTCTGCTTACATCTACAACTGAAAGCCTAGGAGGTCTTAAGCTAAATATATGTGCAGCCGTGGTTGCCTTACATGTACTTGCTTCTAATATTATCTTCATCTTAGCCATTAGGCAGCATTTCAGTCGCTCTGGCAAAGCCAAGCCTAAGCCAGAAACCAAGGAAATCGGACACCATATCTCCCCTTCCCTTGTCTTACAGCAGTACAGCCAACCCATCAAGAGACCTTGTGAGCTCAGTCTGAGATCTGTCTAGAATCTATGTCTTATCATGTAATCATCTGTAGGTACCACTCTAGTTGAAGCCCCATTCTTTCCTCCTTGTAGTATTGGAGTAACCGCCTAGTGTTTCCCCCAGTCTCCATCTTCATTCCTTTCTTACTCTACACCATGTCCCCTGCAGCTGAGTCCTCCACTGACCAGCCTGTGTTTGTTCCCACTCCTCCCATGCCTCATGCTGCTTTCCAGGTGTTCCCTAGTTCCCTCCTCTCCTGTGCTCAGCCCCCACCTTCACCCTTCGCCGGAAGACCTTTCCAAACATTTGTTTTTTGTCATCCCTTCTTCTGTATCCTAGACCTTTTTCTTTCATGTCTTACTGCCTTGCACATTTTAGTCTGTATGCTTACTTGTTTATTACTTGTATCCCCCCACCAGGGAACATGGAAATGCCCATGGGATTTCTCTCTCCTCTCACTACAGCTGTGCCCAGAGTAAACACACAAAGAAAACTTCTAGAGTGAGTGGATGGGAGAAGGTTCCTACCACTATTGCCTCTGATATAAGGGTGCATTAAAAAATCCCAGCATGATGACGAAGACTTGGTATGAGCTTTAAAATATTTACCAGCCTGATTATTCTGTAAGAACAGAGAGACTCTTGATATCCACCTAATTCATGATCATCATAAGGGGCTCAACACAATGCTTAGCACAGAGAAAACCCAATTAATATTTATTACTGCTCTGTTCTCATTCCTACAATTACTGCTAGGGGAGATGGCGGCACTTGGCTCCTTATTATTTTCCTAGCCTTTACCGCACTAACTCTTGTCTTCGAAGCAATTGCTGTTTAGGTAGAAGAACACACTTAAGGTCCAAGGGATGGTTTATGTACAAACATAAATACCACTGGCCTCTGATGCTAGCTAGGGCTAGAAGAACGTTTGCCTTTATAAAATTTTCCACATTATTTGCATAAATGTCCATAAGGCCTCCAAAGGAAACACACATCTCCTTGAAATGCCAGTTTGAATAAACCTGCTGGGTCAGGAGATTTTCCTCTTAGTTTGGATGTCTTGAAAAGCAGACAGGGAATGGGCAGATTTCAGGGAGACATATTTTCTCACCCCTTCATTTCCCTGTTTCACTTGGCCAACTTTGCAGAGAAGATTTCATATTTCATTTAAGATTTTTAGATTTTGATTCATTTGTTACAGTGCCCAGATATATTTGATACTTTCTAGCACTGTGACCAAATCATGGACAGAAGCAGCTCAGGGGATGAAAAATTTATTTTGGCTCATGGCTCAGAGGCTACAGTCCACTGTGGCAAGGGAGGCATGGTGGCTGGGGTGAAGCAGCTTGTAGTAGCAGGAACTCAAAAGAGGCCACTCCTGGAAGCAAGAAACTCAGTCAGGAAGTGGAGCTGGGCTACAGCCTTCAGAGGCCACCCTGAGTGGCCTAATGCCAGTTGGCAGAATAGCCACAAATGTTTCACAGTCTCCCCAAACAATACTCCAAGCTGAGGCACGTGTTCTTACAGATGAGCCTGTGGGGGATGTTTCACATTTAAACTATAATACTTGAAAAATAAGTATCGTCTTTTATAAGCATAAGCATATGAAAAGCATATAAATAAATCAGGGCCACCTTATGATTTTCTGATATGTATTGAGGCACTCTTCCATGCAAATGCAACTTCCAGTTAGATCTGTAAAACAGTTTGCCCTCTTTACAGGATGGAGGGGCTTTGGGTGAAGTTTGCCAGTAGTGAAATGAATGTTCAGGTAGACGCTCTGTATGTAGTGTGGTGAAAATCCTTCAGTGTCCTGGCTCTGTCTAACTCCATCTAACTCAGCTTTACTGACACGATTTCCACATCAAGAATAGATTTCCAACTGATATCTCAGTCCTCATGGAAGATGTGATTAATTGTGCATGTATTCAGCTTTTAATTATCATCACCCAAATTGATTTAGCAATGAATGGCCAATTTAATGGCTGTGTATGAAGACATAAATGAAGTTACTGATACAGTGATATCCAGACATCTGCCAGCATGTTTTTTAAATTATATCCATTAGGTGACTAGCAGTATTTATTTATTTATTTTGGTGAAGAATAATTTACCTTTGGTGCTTTAAGAATTTGTTTCCCATGTGAAATACATCTGTGGTCATTGTTATCTGTCAAATGTCCACTGAGTGTTCACCAGTATTGTGGCTCCCTGCAAACTACCTCAAACTGGACAACCCAGTCATTGTCCTCTGCAAACTGACTGTCTGACTTAAAAGCTTGTGCTATTAACTGGTTGTTTATACATTCACAGTGTTCAAAGATCAACAGTTGTGAATGATCAAGTCAGCTATGGGTGGGAATGATAGCCGAAGATAGTCTCCTTTCCCAAAGATAGCCAGAGATAGCCCCATTTTTCCACATTTGTGGAATGTAGGAGGCTGTGCTCAAGTTTCCTCTTACTCTGGAATTTTGGCTACAGTTGGATAAAGATCAAACCTTCGGAGAGTCTGAGCTAGGAAAAGATGAGGTTTGCTGTTCTCCTCCACCCCCATTCCTGTGGGATTCAAAATGAAGTTGTGAATTTTGAAATGCCATGAGATGTGTGTGAATGCAGGAATTAAAATAGCACCTTTCTAACATGCGGCCGGGTGGTGTTTGGGTAAGGATTTGGAAGCTGATTTGGGGAGCATTTGTGGGCCCTCCTACTTTACTAGAGTTCTAAGCCTGTGAGTCGGTATGTGTTGTGCTCTGGCATGGAGTTCTTAGCCAGCCTTAGGAGATAAGATTTGGCAGACTTCTTTGTGGTGATGTGTCACACCTGGGAACTTTCCTGCCCTAGGCTGATCCCAGACCCTGTCCAAAAGAATCATGAGCTCATTTGTTTTCAGTGGAAACTTTTATTTTTAGATAATTGTAGGCTCACATGAAGTTGTAAAGAATCAAGGTAGAGGCCTAGGGAAATGACACATTTAGTAAAGGGCCTTGCTTGCAAGAGTGAGGACCTGAATTTGAATCCCCAGAACCAACTTGAAAAAGCTGGGCACAGTGCCTCATACCTGTAACCCCAGTGCTGTGAGATGAGAGGTGGAGGTAGGAGGAGTCCTGGATGCTCGCAATGGGATGAAGTTCCAGGCCCATGACAGAGTCCTTCATAGCTGCCCTTCACTTCCCCACGGCACCAAACTCTTAATATCACCAACTTGTTATCTAGTTCTATAATTCTGTCACTTCCAGAATGAAACCTTATGGAGTCTTTGGGGAGGGGCCTGGTTTCACTCATGGTCACTGTCTGCGGAGTCATCCAGTTTTCTTGGGATGCTGCCAGATGCTGGATGGCACTCCATGGTATTGATGGGTCAGAGGTCCTTTGGACCTTTCACTTGTTGAAGAACATCTGTCCAGATTGGTCTGTTAGAGAGAGGGCTGATGAGACAATTGTGTGCAGGGTTTTATGTGAATGCAAGTTTTCAGAACTTTGTTGAGATACTCATGAGTACCATTGCCAGGCTGGGTGGTAGTTGTAGATTTAGTTGTTTCAAAGTTTATTAGAGAGGGTTTTTAGAGCAGAATAAAATAGAATTTGTGTATATGTGTTTATACATATACATGTTTAATATAATAAATATAGTGTGTATGTGTGTGTGTGTGTGTGTGTGTGTGTGTGTGTGTGTGTGTGTGTGTGTGTGTGTAATAAGAGTCATTAAAATGGCTTACT